>NW_027127503.1:2500-7500 GCF_037325665.1 Littorina saxatilis | reverse complement strand
TCTCTTCAATGTCAGAAGCACCGATATCGTTTCTAAATATTATACCCAATATTGTTAACTGTTTTTTCCCATCTTATATTACAGTATTGCTCAAGACTAGCTGTTCTTCATTGATCCTAGCCACATTGCCTAGAGTGTTTTATTTTCATTCAGATGTAAATTTGAAATGCATGAAAACTGTTTTGCTATTAACAGTACTTATTGGAGATCGTGTTTATCTTTAAGGAACATTGTTACGTCGTCTGCATACATTGCCAATTTTAAAATATATTCCAAATTGATTTTTGAATGAAATGACGGGAATTTTAATTCTTTTATATTCGGGTCACTGCGTATCTTAATGGCTAAAAGTTCTAGGCCAAGGACAAAGGCGATCGGTGAAAAATTACATCCCTGACGAATTCCGGTTAATACGTCGAATTCCTCAGAGATCCATCCCATGTAATTGATGCAACTTGTGGTATTATTCGTTAACATTTTTACGGAATTCAAAAAGTTATCACCGAAACCAAATGTTCTAAATGCCCAATACATATAGTCTTTGGAAATTGAGTCAAAAGCACGTGAAAAGTCAAGGGCAAGTAAAATGCCTGGTTTATTTTTCTGATTCATAAAATCTGTTACGTCATCAATCAATCGAATAACATCGCTTGATTTTCTCCCTTTAATAAAACCGACTTGATCTTCTGAAATAATAGTAATGACAGATGCGAGGCGAATTGCTAAACACTTTGCAAATATTTTATAGTCAGTATTTGTTAGCGAAATTGGTCTCCAATTAATTAGGCTGTCCCGTGGTAAATCTTTTCCTTTGTGGAGTAAGGAAAAAACTGCTCTTTTTTGTGTAGTCGACATCTCACCGACTTGAAAGGATGTTTGTAGAAAATTGAAAACCATCGTCTTTAGGCTCGGCCAACAAAACTTCACGAAGCTAGCTGTACAGTCTTGAGTCGAGCGTTTGAAAATGCCTGAGCCTGAAGGCGGGTGTAACTTACACCTCTTGGTACCAGTCTGTCTTCGCTGCGTTTTCCTGCATTGAACTATGGCGCGTCTGCCGCGACGGTGCCTGAGCTAAACATTGGCGGGCACTGCTCACAGCCCGGCACACGGCACTGTAAACATTCCCCATCCCTTCACCTCTCTCGCCACCATCCCCCCTACCCTTGGTCTCATGCCTGTGTAAGCCCGTCCAAACCTGGCGATGATCCGTTCCTTAATAACTGTAATGCTCTGCCAATTTCGTCAATGGTAAATTCACGGTCCATGTCAACTTTCTGTTCTTGTGTTAACTGTGGAATATTTAATCCATCAACTTCACGTTCAGCTTTAATTTCGTCAAAATCAATATTTTTTCCAAATACATCGTGGTAAAATTTTTTTTGCTCTTTCGTTATTTCTTTTTGTGATGTAATCATATTCCCGGAATCATCCATTAATTTGTCCATTATCTTAACGTTTGCTCTTTCCTTTTCAAGATTCAAGAAGTAGCGAGTGTTTTTCTCACCCTGTTCAATAACTCTTTCTCGAGATCTTACTTGTGCACTCTTTGCTTCTTGAATATTGAATATTTCAAGTTTGTGCATTAAATTTTCTCTTTGTGTTAACAAATCCTGATTTTTTTTGTATCAATTGACAATTTCGTTTTCCTTCTTCTTCTTCTCTCTCCCCCCCCCCCCCCCCCCCCCCGCCAAGGCTTTGAATGTTTTGTATGTGTCTGTGTGGAAGGAAGCTCTTAATCCCGTGAAAGCCTGAGAAGATCTGAGCCAGGCGATGAACATGATCGCTTTTCATGATGGTGCCCCTTCATGAGAAGCTGCATGGACCCGTGGAGGCTCTTCATAAGACCACCAACTTCATTACCAGAGCTAGACTCCAAGTTTAACATTGGCGAACGACAAGAAGAAGAATCGCTTTTCAGAGAAAGACGATTCCCCCGCTAGCGGCGTATGGCTGCCTGAAAGGCGGGTCAAAAACGGTCATACACGTAAAGCCCCACTCGTGCAAACACATGAGTGAACGTGGGAGTTTCAGCCCGTGAACGCAGAAGAAGAAGAAGAAGAAAGAAGAGAAAGACTGTCACTTTAATGTGACGGGGCAAATTTCTTTACTGAAACGAAGAAACGAAGTGTCAGTTTGCCTTCTTTGTGAAAGAGCCGTTTGGTAGTAATCCAGCCGTTAGGTTGTAATTGTAAGTTTGTTGCCGCCGATACCAGTCTTAGTGTCAATTTGCCGGGCTCTAATGAGTCCGCGGCCGGAATGGCGAGGGGCTGAGTTGAATTGGTTTCAGTGTGGTTCATGTCTCCATTGATTTATTTCACGCTGTTTTGCCCAGGGCTCCCCACCCCCACCTTTAATGAAACGAAAGGTGTGATATGAGGTGTCTTTTGTCTTCAGAATATTCGGAGAGGACACTTCAACAATACCTTGTTAAATGGAACACACACACACTCTTTTCCATATGGTTTAGGCGCCAAATTGGCATTTATGCATGCACTATAATTGACTCACGACTACCTACTCAAGAGTACCTACAATACGCACGATAGCGGAAATGTAGTGCGTCCCGGGACCCGGCCGCTCTTTATAGGTTAAGTGCGTCCCGGTGTAACACGAGAAAATTACTCCCACGAGAGTTTTACTCCGGAGTAAACATTTCGTACGAAAAAGTTACTCCCTTTACGAAAAAAAAGCACTCCCCCATTGCACGAGAAAATTACTCCCCAAGACAGGTGAGTTCCGAGTAAACATTTCGTACACAAATGTTACTCCCCTCACGAATAAATAACGAATAAATTACTTCACCCCAACACGAGCAATTTAACCTCCCATGCCAGGTGTACGAAATTTTTACTCCCTTGTCCCCTGTTAGCGCGACATTCGTGTGCGCGAGATCACTTATTGGCATTATCCCTTCGCCCGCATCCCATTTTTGCGTACGATATTTTTACTGGAAGTAAAATAAAATGGGGAGTAAAAATTTCGCGGAGGGAGTAATTTTTTCGTGCCTTGGGGAGTTCTTTTCTCGTACGAAAAGTGTACTCGGAGTAAGAATTTCGTACGAAATATTTACTCCAGAGTAAATTTTTCGTGGAGTAAAAATTTCGTGTTACACCGGGACCCCCTCTATGCATTTTACTGGTACGTGATTCGCCTTCTAGTGCGTTTAGGACGCAGGGACGCGCACTTCAGGGAGCCCTGCTATTGTCAAACCTGCATGCCTTGTAAAGCTTTCAACTCCGCGCAAGGGCAACCCTGTCTTTGACGACATTATTGTGTAGAAGAATAAAAGAAACCGGGAACGGTTCATTTATGAAACCTTTCATTAATGACAAAAAATACCACGGCCTGGGAAAAAATACCAGTGATTTACTACTACTGCTGATATGACGAAGTCACCGATGACTTATTTTGTTTTCGAAATGCTGCGTCAGTTTCTCGGGAGACATACAGAAGAAGTGACAGAATTTTTACAAGTTCAAGTTCAAGTTTTATTAGTCCATAACCCATGGGGGCATTTTCAACAATAAATACAATCAATACAATCATGATATATGCTAATATTATAGTAAATAAAAAAAATTAAAAAAATAAAAAATATGAAAAACTGTTACAAATTCTATTAATTAAGTCCAAAATATTCTTTAGCAATTTCTTTTTCTTAGTAGCAAACAACTTTTTAAATTGAAGTGCATTAGGTTTTTTCCAATAGTAAGGTGGTAACAACTAAGCTCTTTCTTCTTTGAAAACATCACAGACAAATAAATAATGGAATTCATCACCTATGTCTTGTGATACACATTTGGTGCAAGTTCTTTCTGACCTCGGGATGTTAAGATAACGTTCTTTCTGCACAAGCAAATTGTTATCTAATGTTCTAAACTTCATCATTGAAACACATTGCTGATATGGCATGTGTGTGACAGTCTTCACATGCAAAAATATCTTTAAACATTCAATAATTCCAAAACATATTTTCTGTTCCAATTTCTGTAACGTCATGTTTGGCATTGTGACGTCTTTTTAAACTTTGTTTTGCTTTTGACGACCGCTATCTTCACGTGACTCAAACAGAAGGGAAATCCCATGTTCAGTCGACACATAATGATTTATTTGGAAGATATCAAATCTAATTACCTAATCTTTGCACCAACCTGTGTCCGTTTCAAATGGAACGACATTGTTTCAGATTGTGTAGACGGTATATCTGTTTCTCTCTCTGTGCCTTTTTTTTCTAGCTGAGAGAGAGAGAGAGAGAGAGAGAGAGAGAGAGAGAGAGAGAGAGAGAGAGAGAGAGAGAGAGAGAGAGAGAGAGACAATGAGAGAGAGAGAGAGAGAGAAAGGAGAGAAAGAAAGACAGAGAGGGGGGGGGGGGGGGGGGGAAGAAGAAGAAACAGGGGGTGAATGAAAGTGGCGCGATGTGAGAGACTGAGAAGAGTGGTGAAGATGATGATGTGTTGTGTCGGCCACCAGACGGCAATTCCCTATCACTTCATACTGTCGCCGTTTCCCATAAGCTCTCCGTCTCCCCCAGTCGTGTTCCATTTCAATCAATGTTCAGTTTGAAGGGACGTTCAGTCTCAAATAGTAAAACGACACTGGGTTTCGTGTACGATGCGCGTAAACTATAACGCTCTGTTTCCCTGGTTGATTTCTACCGATCAATTTTTAGTTTTAAAGGTACGGTTTCCTGTTTGTGTAAACGATCACCAAATGACTTCTGCCAAAACTTTTACAAGACCAGTATAAAAGAATTTTTACACTTTGAATTGTAGGCATTATATATAGCTATTCTGATGGACACGTGGGGGAATTCGGGGGCTGTGATTGGATGGTCTTTTCCGATCATCAAAGCATAATGCTACGGAAGTCGGCCATTTTTGCCAATATCCAAAAGCATATTGGCAATAACAAAGACGCATGGTTCCGGTTTACCCATCTGTACCACACGATGTTTCACTGATCGACAACAGCATACACTGACAACTTGAAATTCTTCTCGG
>NW_027127502.1:0-18175 GCF_037325665.1 Littorina saxatilis | reverse complement strand
GAGGTTAGGTATTTACCTGTCGGAAACACACGAGTGGGTTCATGCACGCAGAGGTTATGTAAAATTCTGAAGATATGCGTCAAACAATGTTTTTTGGGTTTTTTTCTGGAGTATTTTTACATTTAGTCAAGTTTTGACTAAATGTTTTAACATAGAGGGGGAATCGAGACGAGGGTCGTTGTGTGTGTGTGTGTGTGTGTGTGTGTATGTGTGTGTATGTGTGTGTGTCTTTGTGTGTGTGTGTGTGTCTGTGTGTGTATGTGTGTGTCTGTGTGTGCCTGTCTGTGCGTGTGACATGAGAGTTCCTGGGAATGATATCCCCGGATGTTCTTTTCATTTTTTCGATAAATACTTTTGATGACGTCATATCCGACTTTTTGTAAAAGTTGAGGCGGCACTGTCACACCCTCATTTTTCAATCAAATTGATTGAAATTTTTGTAAAGCAATCTTCGACGAAGGCCGGACTTCGGTATTGCATTTCACCATGGAGGCTTAAAAATTAATTAATGACTTTGGTCGTTAAAAATCTGAAAATTGTAATTTTTTATATAAAACGATCCAAATTTACGTTCATCTTATTTTAAATCATTTCCTGATTCCAAAAACATATAAATATGTTATATTTGGATTAAAAACAAGCTCTGAAAATTAAAAAATATAAAAATTATGATCAAAATTAAATTTCCGAAATCGATTTAAAAACAATTTCATATTATTCCTTGTCGGTTCCTGATTCCAAAAACATATAGATATATGATATGTTTGGATTAAAAACACGCTCAGAAAGTTAAAAACGAAGAGAGGTACAGAAAAGCGTGCTATGCAGCACAGCGAAACCACTACCGCGCTGAACAGGCTCGTCAGTTTCACTCCGTCCTGCACAAGCGGCGCACTACGGTCATTGTGAAAAAATGCAGTGCGTTCAGTTTCATTCTGTGAGTTCCACAGCTTGACTAAATGTAGTGATTTCGCCTTACGCGACTTGTCTTACTTTTTCCTGCATCCAAGCCCTGAGATTTTTGCGGTGAACTTGCAATCTTTATATTACTAGGGAGTGTTCCGAACCCACACCAATGGCGAAAAATTGGTTTCAAAGCCAGTACCGCTACCGACGGAGGTATGAGTCTTTCGCTCCAGTGCAACATCTCAAAAGATACATTATTTAACAAATTTAAATTACAAATATCGCTGAAAATATCGATGGTATTGACAATCAATACTCTCTCTCTCACACACACACACACACACACGGACACACACACACACACGTACACACGTACACATACAGACGTACACACACACACACACAAACACACACACAAACACAGTGGACCGAGGAGTTTAGAGGAGCTAAGATCACAGATGCTTGTGATACAAAATGTAATTGACAGTGGTTTTTCGCCGTGTGTCAGTGAATAACTCGTAGTAATCGTTTGTTTGTTTTTCTTCCCTAGATTGTTCTGTCTGTTGTTGCTTCTTATTTCATGCATCCTTTTTTTATTTTTTATCTAGGTTAAATTTAAATGTTGCCCCGGCCGTCCACCATCATGCACATTGGTATAATTTATTTTTTTTTTAGCCACGTTTATATGTAAGCTTTTGCTTGAGTTCCTCCCCTAATTGCATCTGCTAATTATTGTGTCACGCTATTTATTTATTATACATAAAATCTGTTTTAAAGCCGAGTTCAAAAACACAGACGCTTTAACTCAAAAGAAACGAATGTCATACAATTTCAGGGGATGATAGAGGCAGGGGGGGGGGTTCGAGCGAGGCACTAGGGTGTCAAAGAGCAAAGAAGTAAGTGGACATGCAAACAGATGAAGAGAAAGACAAATTAAAGAGACAGCAGAAAACATCAAAGACATGGACACTAGCAGATTCTGTTTAGAGCTGGTCACTTATCGGGTGCATGCCGTGCAAAGCGGGTGTTCGTCACAGCTAATTACACCCTGCACAATTAATTAGTGCACCACTGCCCAGTCGGTAAGGATGAAGCACTCACTCCTTGTGGTGATACGCACAGCTTTCTTTTTCAGACATTCAACCCTTCACGCAGGCCGGGGAGCATGCTCTGTTTCTGTCTTTCTCTCGCTCTGGCTCCTTCTCTGTCTTTCTCTGTCTCTGTCTCTGTCTCTGTCTCTGTCTCTGTCTCTGTCTCTGTCTCTCTCTCTCTCTCTCTCTCTCTCTCTCTCTCTCTCTCTCTCTCTCTTCAGTTTGGAATTCGCTTCCATCATCCTTTAAGGACTTAAAGTCATTAAAAAGTTTTTAAAAATGTGTCAAAAACCACTTAATGTCTGAGTAGTTTAACGCCTTTTGATTTACCACACTTAGTATTACGTCAAAGATATGCTGTGCATTGTATGTTCTGAACATATTTTTGTTGTACTATTGCTACATGTTCGATTGCTACCAGCTTGTATTTATAATTACCTGCATAGTATGCATTTGATTTTATGAATAACCACATATGTATGCTCTTCATGCCTCATCTTCACCATCATCATTATCATCATCATCATCGTCATCATCATCATCATCGTCATCTTTATTATCACGTGCTGAAGTTTTCCGACCTCCTTTTGTTGGTTAACTTTTTAACTTTATAATTTTTTATTTTTTAATTATATAATTGTGTGTCTATGCGTCCCAAGGACAGATTGGAAGAAAAGGCGTAGCCTTAAATCTTAATCCTTGTTAAATAAAGTTCAATTCAATTCAACTCTCTTTCTCTCTCTCTCTCTCTCTCTCTCTCTCTCTCTCTCTCTCTCTCTCTCTCTCTCTCTCTCTCTCTCTCTCTCTCTCTCGCTAAATCTCTTTCTCTCTCTCTCTCTCTCTCTCTCTCTCTCTCTCTCTCTCTGGCTAATATGAAAGAAGTTGAACCTTTTAACATCCCATTCATTGCAGTCCACGAAGTCGGGCGACTAATAACTGACTTGAGTAATAAAAAGTCAATGGGACCCGATAACATACCCGCTTCCTTACTCAAGTTAGCGTTACCCTTTCTTGTTGAGCCAATTACGTATGCGTACAACTTATGTATTGACCGAAATGTGTTTCCAGAAATGTTTAAAACCGCAAAAGTAATTCCACTTCCCAAAACAAAAGACTTAACCGACATAAACAATTTTAGGCCAATTTCGCTATTGTCTGTTCTATCAAAACCATTAGAAAAACATGTACAAAAGTGCTTGCTTCTGCACATGGAAAGCCGTGGTCTTTTCGCTCCATCTCAATCAGGATTTCGCCCTAAACATTCGTGTCACACAGCTCTCGTTAAACTATGCGATACATGGCTCTCTGCCTATAACCATTCGGAAACAGTCGGCGCCGTCTTCCTCGATTTTAAGAAAGCGTTTGATATTGTTGATCACACAATTCTGTTAAAGAAATTATCTTGTTATTTAGGCGACGCATCCTACTTACCTTTTTTTCGTTCTTATTTAGCGAACAGAACGCAGTTTGTCTCCCTTAGTGGTAATCGTTCTTCGATAGGACGGCTCATGCACGGCGTCCCACAAGGATCAGTTTTGGGCCCACTTTTATTTTGCATTTACATTAACGATCTACCACTCTATATATCAGACAAGACGGTTATTAATGACCTTTTCGCAGACGACTCGTCTCTTTACACGTCCGGTAAAAGTTTACAATCTATTGAAACCTCTCTTCAAACGAGTTTGAACAACATATTTGATTGGTGTAAACAAAACTCAATGATTATACACCCAGGCAAAACTAAATGCATGGTGATCACAACACGACAGAAACACCAACTCGCTCCTCTGAATCTTCATCTCAGTTTAAATGAGTCACCCATTGAGCAAGTAACCAGCCATCGTGTTCTCGGGGTCACCATAGACGCTGAATTAAAGTGGCAGTCCCACCTCAACCGTGTTACCAAAACCTTATCTAAAAACTTGTTCCTTCTCTCCAAATTAAAGCATTACGCTGATACCTCAGCACTCAAGTTGTTTTATTATGGTCATATTTTACCTCATCTGAATTATGCATCTACACTTTGGGATGGTTGTGGCGATGTTCACTTTAAAAAAGTCAATTCTCTTCACCGTCGCGCAGCTAAACTTATCATGCCGGGTCCACAAACATCAACAGATCAAAAGCTTAGCAGCCTTAATTTTCTATCACTTAAAGATCAGTTATTATTTAATAAGGCTCTTTTAATGTTTAAGGTACAAATAAACGAGACCCCACAGTACATGCGATCATTATTTCAGAAAGCAACAGACAGATATGGCTCAAACAAATTAATTTCCCCGCTACCCCGTATTGATTTATATAAAACCAGTTTAGCGTTTTCGGGCTCAACAATTTGGAATTCGCTACCATGTGAGATAAAGGGGTCAAGCACGATTAAACACTTCAAATTGCAGCTTCGCAAATATCTGTTGTCACGAACAGTTACATTCTGAAGCTGTTTCTAGCAAGAATGCATTGCCGCTATCACTAACCTCTATATATTTTGTTGATTATGATAATGATGTCGACGATGATGATGATGATGATGTTGATGAAGTTGTTGTTGTGTGTGTGTGTCCGTGTGCGTGTGTGTGTGTGTGTGTGAGTGTGTGTGTGTGTGTGTGTGTGTTTGTGTGTGTGTGTGTGTGTGTGTGAGTGTGTGTGTTGTATTGAGTGCGAACGTGATTGCAGGCATGCGGCGCGCGTGTGTGTGCGAGTCGAATTTTCTTTTCCTTTGTATTATCTTGACATACATGTACATTTCAATGTTCTATTATGCATTATGTAGTCGTATAGGTAATGTTGTAATTAGTAATACTGTATGATTGCGATTGACAATTGTCCTTTTATTGTCTTTATCTTTATGTCTTAGTTTAGCAGGGACAGATTGTAAGACTAGGCGTGAGCCTAAAATCTCCATCCTTGAGTAATAAAGTTCGTTCGTTCGTTCGTTCGTTCGTTCTCTCTCTCTCCACCTCTCTCGAGAAAACTCATAACTCATAACTCATAACTCATAACATTTTATTGATCCAACAAAGGAAATTAAATTGGTCATCAGCACATATAGGTCATTAATTAATAATTATAAAAGAAGAAGAGAAGAAAATTTATAAAACCCATGATAACAAAAAAATATCTAAAGTAATATATGTACAACTACAATACCCTTTTTACTTGCACACTTGACACACCGACACACCAACACACATGCATACATACATACCTACATACATACCTACATACATACATACATACATACATACATACATACATACATACATACATTCCATGTTAAAGTGTAGTTAAGAACATCACAGTAATTATATAATTGTTTGGATTAACAGATAAGTTTTTATGTAAATGATGATAACAACAATCCATAATTAACGCTATTGCACTACCAAAAGAAGAGACCAACCAAACACATAAAACCAATCACAGTAATCATCATCAGTTATCACAGGTATCACAGTAGATTAGCCATCAGGTAGTTAGACTCAATTGGGCAAGTATAGTGTCAACACCATCACAACAGTGCTAAAGCTCATTATCACAGTCAAACAGTCATCAAATCATATTAAATCTATCACTAAGAGGTACATTTAAAAGGCATCACTGATAGTCTGTGGCCAGGACAATGGCTCGGTTGCTGTTAAAATATCTCACAGCTGCAGGAACAAAAGAACGCCGAAAACGCTCCGTTCGACACCTAGGCATGAGAAACCGAGCGTTCCGTGTGATGCGGAGATCCATCAGTGCGTCGTGGAGGGGATGCCCTAGGTCGAACAGAATAGCTCTGGACTTACTGGCAAGCCTTCTTTCAACAAGGACTTCAAGGGTGTCAAGGCTCTGGCCTACAGTAGAACTCGCTTTCTTTATCAGCCTGTTCAGCCTGCCAGTGTCCCTTGCAGTGGCATTCCCTCCCCAACACACTGATGCAAACACCATCACACTGCACACCATACTCTGATAAAACATGTACAGCATCTTGTTACACACATGAAATGATCTCAGCTTGCGCAGGAAAAACAATCTTGACTGCGTCTTCTTAAAAACAGCATCAACATGATTAAACCAGCTTAGCTTGTTATCTAGAACTACACCTAAATACTTGTACTCGCTGACTATCTCAATCGCATCACCTTTGATGACTACAGGATGGACAGTGTCTTTCTTTTTGCGAAAATCAAAAATCATTTCCTTCGTCTTGCTTGCGTTTAATACTAAAAAGTTGGAATCACACCAAGACACAAAATCATCAATATGTTCTCTATACAAGCTCTCATCACCATCAAGAATACTACCAACCACGGCAGAGTCGTCAGAAAATTTCTGAAGATGACATGACTCTCACACACACACACACACACACACACACACACACACACACACACACACACACGCCACCAAAAAAAACTAACAACAACAAAGACAACAACAACAACCACGCCTCACCTCCTTCACCAAGTGACCAAACCCACCAGCCACCTCACCCACCCACCACTACCGCACAACAACTAAGTTATCACTGGAAGGCGTCTGCGCTTTGTTTTATTGCTGTGGGCTGCACTCGATAAAGAGATAAAAATCCGCGACGCTCGACCACTACACTGCTCGGCCCTCCACCGACGCCAGCATATTGAACTGTCAGCTGTCCTTTGAAGATAAAAGGGAGCGAACATCGCCGCTGATATTCACAATCAACTCCACAGTGAGGCGTTTGCTTGCTGTATTTGCTACAGGTTGTGGGTAGAGGTCTGCTTCTGACTTTTTATGACTTTGCACAAGAGAGTATCAAGGCAATTGTCTCCCTTTGCTGGCTGGTAAAACTTTGTTGTCCTTCTCTTTGTGAGCGAGAGCGGTGTCGCGATAGGTTAGAAGGGTGGTGGAGGGGGTAATGGGTAGGGGGGATTGGAGAGCAATATTAGTACAGTTAGGTGGTATACAACCATTGTAAGATTATAACCGAGGGGGCTGAACTCGCATCAGAATAACCACTACAAGTACGCAGAATTTGGGACACAGTTCTTGAATTTTACGCAGAAAAAATATCTCCAATATATCTAGTTTTTTAGTGCGCCGTCACACCTAAGTCAGCAAACCAATCAAATCTGTACATGTAGCAACAACGACAGAGCCACGACAACCCGAACCTGCGACAAGAATGCTGCGATGAACCGTAGGAGCTGACACAGTATCTTTAATTATAGGTCCGTCATAATCATCCACTGTGACAACTGCAAGAGGTCGTGCGAGCTTCGCTTTTCGAGGTAGGGGAAATCCACCCCTAATTACCTTCCTTTGAGCGCTGGTTGCAGATACGGGTGGACGATCAAACAAAACGGGGTGGATTGTGACAGGAATTTTGTCATTTTGTATGTGACGCTGATCAGAAGGGTACACGGAATGGACAATATCCACCCGGGGTAGTCATCCCAAGCACGGGTAACTTTCACTCCCGATGTACACGAATCTGTTCGGGTAGTCACAGGAGACAAAATAAACTCGTAACAGTGCATTAATACTAGAACCTCTGACAATTTGAGGGGCAACTCTTTTGTGCGTGGTATTTCCATGTTCATCAACTAATCTTAGTTGCTTTTCCTTTCCGCTCATCAGTTACGGTGTTCAATTCTGTGTTTTGGTCCTGATTTTAACTGCACTAATAATAACTGGTTGCTCTCGCAAACGTCCGAACGTATGTATATGCATTTTAATGTTAGTCACCAGAGTAAGTCATTTTTTGGTGCCACAAAAGCCTTACAGGCCACATATTTTAAATAGTTAGCCTGTGGATACAATAGTATCTGAGATGTCAGAACCCTGCGATGAGAGGACATCTCCTATGAAAGGACAACCTCTGTTTTGTCCCTTTGTGCATTAACTGTCCCAAAATATACAGTCGAACAAACCTGCCTAGGCTACCCCCCTCCCCCCCCCCCCCGGCTCGTTACTTCCCCTTAGGATTAGGGTTAGGGTTAGGGTTAGTAACAAGCCGGGGGAGTAACGAGCCGGGGGAGTAACGATACGGGGGAGTAACGAGATGCTCCCGTTTATAACGCCCATTTTGAGTCAGTCCCTTGAATGGCCTTTAAAGACAGGTTGGACTGTGCCTGTTGTGACAAAACACCTGCAATGTAGGACCAATTCTGCATGGTCCCAAGGCTGTCCTCTCCTCGCAGGTACCACTGCACCTGCCAGACGAGGTCCCTGTCATGAGTGGACACCGCCCAATAAAGGACATCCTCTGTAGACCCTTTGTCTATATACCACGTATTTCGAACAAAAACATGTCTGATATGACAGCAACATTTTGGGCAAGTCACATTCAAGAGTCGCCAACTTCACATGTGTTTATGGAATGCTGGAGGTGGCTGAGTGTGCGAAAAATGCGATTTCTAGTTAATCACATACACGTTTCCACTGCCCCGCCTCCCGACGGCAGAGCATGGCAATAGATACAGGAGATAATCAGCTGAGTAATCTTCTCACCAGACTGTGTTACTCTGCAGACTTCGAAAAAAAGAAGAATTGTTCAGATCTTCGTTGGAACATGTTTGTTAAAGACTCAAACAAACAAAGATCCACGCAAAAAGGAACAAGAAAGATTAACTAACGGAACGTTTAATTCAAAACACCATGCAAACCTTTTACGAGTAATACGTCTAGTGAGTTTCACCTTTTTTGTTCCTTATGTCTTGGTTTTAGAACGTTGGCGGTCTGTCTGTTATATGCTTTCTTCTGAAAAATACCCGTTACCCTTTTAGCCTTAAAAACACCTCGATGAAAGAACACATCATTCAAGAACAAGTCTTTTGCCTTCACAAAGCAAGGCCACCACTATAATATAAGGCATTTGCTGTGTTTGACAAACTTCGTTTCTTGATATGCTTATCTTCGCCCTGAAAAGTGATCGCCTAACGGTCCTTCTAATTGGAGCCAGATGCGAAACATTTATTCACAAAAGCAATATCAATATAAGTAATAGAGTGTGTGACGTGCTTAATCGCTATGATCCCTCCGAGGGGCCGCTTAAGGCGATGGTGTCCATGTAATAAAACATGTATTATTTGTCCGTAATATCTTAAAGTAAATCCTTTGCTTGCTCAACTCGCCTATCTGCCTTTCGGCAAGTTTGAAATTGTGTGAGATTTTACAGAGCTTGTGCTAACGTACGATGCAATGTATTTTTATTGTGTCAGACTTGTAAAAGTGTTCATCAGTGATCAAAATGAAGGTCATAAAGATATATATATCAAAGTTCTAGGTTCTATCACTTATTCCATGTCAAAATCTTTGAAAACACTGTAATGTTCATAGTTGTACATTTCAAAATATATTTGGTCTCCAATCTACCGTCGGGTTTTCCCGACGGAAGCGATCTGAAGTGTCTAGAATAAGGTCATTGCGCTGTCAGACCGCTAACATCCAGTCAATAGGCAGAACACTTCGTTTTTACATTCTGTTAATGTGTGTGTGTGTGTGTGTGTGTGTGTGTGTGTGTGTGTGTGTGTGTGTGTGTGTGTGTGTGTATGTGTATGTGTGTGTGTATGTGTGTGTGTATGTGTATGTGTGTGTGTGTGTGTGTGTGTCTGTGTGTGTGTGTGTTTGTGTGTGTGTGTGTGTGCGTTTCTTTTATTTATTTATTTTTTGGAGGAGGGTAGGCGGAGGATTTGGCAATGATAGGATCTAAAATGAGTCTGTCTTGTGTTGCTGTGTTATTAAGCCATTCTAGCTTCTTCTTTTTGCCATTTACCCCCAAGTGGAGGTCTTGCTTACCGCTAGGCATTATTTGGGGCACTCGGAACACGATCTTCAAACACACACACTCACGAGCTGAATATGTGAACTGGTAACTATCCCCTTAACGTTGAACGCAGTGTTTCTGATGGTTATCAAACGCAGACGCGACAAGGAACTTAGTCGATAAATATCGACAGGGGGCGGACAAATGGTTTACATGTGAAATGTGTGTATATGGGTGTGGTTCTGAAACAAACAAACCATGTGAACCCCCCCCCCCCCCCCAATAACAATTTATTTTAAAGTACAGACTAAATACTGAAGCTCTCTATTTCTCTTTAGTATGTTGGATTCAGGTGTACTTACTCACAGTTGCAGACAGATACAGATTCAAACACGTGTCGAGCGTAAAACAAAAAGTGAAACTAGAGAATAACATGAACCTGAAAACTTTTAAAATATTTGTACCCAGCACCAAGAGAGATTATTGTAAAAAAAAATGTAATACAAAGTGTGTGTGTTTTACATAAGACAGGAGAATTTACATAGCAACAGAAAACATAATAATAATAATAATAATAAGAAGAAGAAGAACATTTATATAGCGCTAAATCAAAACCTTTCGTTAAAAAGGCTTGCTCTAAGCGCTTGACATCTAAACTAAAACGTCATTCACACTCTTTACAATGATGTACAAGAACTTCATGTCACACTCTTTCATTCAATATAGCACCATTCACACAGTTGTTATGCTTGTAAATCACTGAGCACCAACAGTTAAAAATCACTATCGCTCACCTCATGCAGACTGAAATGCAAACCTGCACACATACATACACACAAACAAGGGGGGAGCATCCGTGGACTGGCACTAATGATATGATCAACTGCATATGTAGCTAACTTTGCCCGTCTCACACCTTGTTTTACCTGATGGTGTGATCGTGACTGCTGTAGTGTGGGCGTGTGTGTGTTGGCGTGTGTGTGTTGGTGTGTATGTCAGTGAATGTGTGGGCGTGTGTGTGTGTGTGTGTGCGTGATTTTACCAACACTACGCTAAATTCCTTGTGCTTTAAATGGTTTTTTTAATGTCACTTGGCTCAATAAATACTGTATTCTGTATTCTGTAAAACTGAATGTGGCAGTGTTCAAAGTGATATTCAAACTTGTATACAACTATCAGTACCTATACTGTAAAACGAGAAGGCTATTGGCATGCTCGTCAATCAGTATGTGTCATTCAGTGTTTTGTGCTGTAACAATGAAATGCAATCAATGCAAGTTCTTGTAGTCTAGAAATAAATACAACAATAATTTCAATTGAAACCACAAACTAGTCAAATAAATTGTGTAAATAGTTGGACAAAGAGATGCTTATTAACCCAGGGAAATAACAGGATTTCTTAGCAAAACTTTCCCAACCCAATTACCTGATTCGGTCCGGCTTTTCTGCTTTTAACACTTACTTTCAGTTTCACTAGAATATATCACAAATGATACAAGAATAACAATGGAACAGGAATGAGATTTTGTTTTGTTTTTGTAAACTACATCAGGATTTAACTAGTTTGGAAGCTCTGCTTACATACAAAATACGGACAGTGACGTTCAATCGTGGTGGCTGATCAGTGCACTGACTGACCGGGACGACTGATTCGATTTGATCGCTTCACCACGCCTTTCCAACTATGTGCTCCCATACAGTTTTGGTAGATACATGCTTGTTATGCAAGTATGTTATTAGTATTACCAATATGAATCTTATTTTCCTTTCGATGGTCAGTTTTAATCACCTCTGTAACGGCAGTCACCTCTGCGAATGCTGTCGAAGAATCTAACCGAAAGTAAACATTCTGGGAATCTACGCGCATCGGCCTTGACGCAAGTTCAATGCTGAGCCAATGAGCGCGCCGCGGCGAAGTTGGCCGCTGTAAAGTCTCGCAGCGCTGGCTGGCTGAGCGAGTTGCGTGTCCATCCAAATTAGGTCCAAGCCGCACCGTAGGTGCTTGAATTTGGTATTTTGATTTTACATAACAATAAACCTTTCTTGGGGTTTATGGTCATGGCAACAGCCATAATTAAATTATATCATGTATAATATTACATTTCAGCATATTTGAATTACATGTCATCATACCAAACTGTCATACATTTTTATTCCCACATCATTCTGATTGATCACAACCAAACCTACTATCAGTGGACACATCCAAATGTAAGCGCCTGTTCTTGACAACTTTTAATCGATCTAAAAATAGCAACTTGCTGGGTCTTTTGCCGCCAACAGACACTGTTTGGCCTGTAGGTAAAATGTACAATGTATTTTCTGATTTGTGCACAAAAGCTTTTTTTCTTTTTTTCTTTTTTTTAACATAACAATGTTTAATGTCACTGTATGTTTAAAAGACCATGGTCATATTTGTAAAAAAAACTGTTAAATTACAAAATAAATAACATTTTGGTTCATGATTTTTCCTACACCTGTGCTGAAGATAAGAAATAAAAATGTCGGTATATAAGTCACTCAAATACAGCAAGCTATGAATGGCTCTGTTTGAGTTTGTTGCAGTTGACCCTGCACAATAATATGCGACGAATCATGTTTTTGTTGAACAATTTTGACGTCACCCCTCCCATAGGGTGACGTATTTCACAACTTCCTGTGTTACACAAACTCTGTGATGACCAATTTTGACGTCACCCCTCCCATAGGGTGACGCATTTCACAACTTTCTACAGATGAACAATGTTGCCTCCACCCCTCCCATAGGGTGACGGATGTCACAACTTCCTGTGTACACAAACTGATGACGTATTTCACAACAAAATGGCGCTGCCCATGGTCAACCTCTAAACTATCCGTATAGAATGGGGGCGTCCTCGCCCCCATAAAAATGTACTGTGCTTGTAAAACACTCATGACTGTTTGCAGCCGGCGGTTTATCATGTAGTCATTTCCCAGACATTATTCTGCTGGCCACTGGCACTGTCTGTCCGGCTGTCTGTCCGGCTGCCTGTCTGTCTGTCTGTGTATGTCTCTCTGTTTCTTTGTGTGTGCCTCTTTCTGTGCGTCTCTCTCTATCTTTCTCTCTGTTTATCTGTCTGTCTTTCCTTCTGTCTCTTTGTCTCTATGCATGTCTGTCTACATGTCTGTCCGTCTAGTGTCTGTCTGTCTCTCTGTCAGTTTCTCTCTCTCTCTCTCTCTCTCTCTCTCTCTCTCTCTCTCTCTCTCTCTCGATCTCTGTCCGTCTCTCTGTCCCTTTGTCTATCAGTCCCATTCTCATTCTGTCTCTCTGTCTCTCTGTCTCTGTCTGTCTCTGTCTCTGTCTCTGTCTCTGTCTCTCTCTCTCTTCCTTTCTGTCTCTCTCATACCTGTTTTATACACTGCAAAATGAGAGAACATTTTGTAGAAAATTTGATTGGTATGGATACATCGTTTTACTAAGATGGTATTTGTAAAATGTTCCATATGCTCATGAATGATTCTTTTCCAACTGTTTGAAACCTGTTTTGTGAAATTAAATTTAGACACGTTTGATTTCATATGTTTTTCCTAGCTTTAAAGGCACAGTAAGCCTCCCGTAAACCATCACAGAGCTCCCACATACAGTACAAGCATACTTCCATTTGAACGCTCACCGAACGGGAACATCTTGGCTGCTTTCTGTCGAGCGTGAGAAATTTTCAAAGAATTTATTTTCGTGGACTTGGTCCTCTTCAACAATGGCGCCTCGTTTTGGTGCTGGACGGCTGTTATGAATATTCACTGAATACTGGAAATCACGCCCGGACAGTAAGCCTCCCGTAAACCATCACAGATACTGTCAGGCTTTTACACACAGTACAAACACCCTTCCATTTGAACGCTCACCAAACGGGAACATCCTAGGTGCCCTACGTAAAGAGCGAGCAATTTTTAAAGAATTAATTTTGCAGATTGTCTCGAACACTTTTTGGACCCATCCTGAACTCAGGTCAAACATGAGTTACTTCCCTTCGGGTCTCATTCTATCGATGTAAACTGGCGATAGCCGTGAATCGATGATTATCAAAATGTTTTTGGACCGTGGTGCGTTTTTGCGCTAGACCTAACTTTTAAAATCTAAATAATAAATTGACAGCTTGTGAACCACAGCCGTTTGTTTCGTGCATAAAAACGTGCTATTGTAAATAAGCTCACATCGAGTCGCATTCAAATGACTAACTGACGACTACATTATCATAGTACATTGTGAAAAAGGGAAACTGGATCACACGGGTTCACGATGGCTCAGGGGTAAGGTAAACCACGCAAAAATAAATTCTTTGAAAATTGTTCCCTCTTTACGGAGGCCACCTAGGATGTTCTCAAACGGTGAGTGTTTAAATGAAAGGGTGTTTGTCCTGTGTGTAAAACCCTGACCGTATCTGTGATGGTTTACGGGAGGCTTACTGTGCCTTTAAGCTTTACGAAAAGTGTTCAGTGTATATTACTCCCTGAGGAAATAAACCATCTCTCTCTCTCTCTCTCTCTCTCTCTCTCTCTCTCTCTCTCTCTCTCTCTCTCTCTCTCTCTCTCTCTCTCTCTCTCTCTCACACATTTCTTTCTTTCTTTATTTGGTGTTTAACGTCGTTTTCAACTCACCACGAAGGTTATATCGTGACGGCTCTCACACACACTTGATACTGATTATCAAACATACTTAGTTTTGTTCGCTCAAACCGGCGCCTGTTTCAAGTGTCTCAAGTTCTACCGTCATGATGTATTCCACCACCATCACCACCATCATCACCACCATCATCACCACCACCACCATTTGCTACTCAGCCCCACATACTCTCCCACCCCGAAGTCAGTATTCTTTTCCCATCATGTTGCAGAGACGAACAGAGGCAGTCCCTGAGACTACCAATCCACACACAAACACACACACAAAAACTGAGAACAGTTCTTAGCGAGAATGCGGAGGGTCTTCACTATAGAGTCAGTCTCACCTAAAACTGTCATCAGTCTGATTTTGCCACCTCCACCGCGGTGAGAGCCGTGATTGGTAATTGATTGACACAAACAAGGGCTTCTGATAAAGTCACTTAGCCCCAACATTCTTATCTGAACCCGCTGAACAACTGATGCTCGCGCATTCACTCAACACCCAACCAACGCGCGGTGATGTATTTTATCACTTCACAGCAGCATCCTAATATTGAAAATTTGCACGCTGCGCCGTGGAAGATGCGAGCGCTGACATGAGGTTAGCAGAAACTGGTCCCTGTAGGTTTTGATCTATGGTTGCCGAGACTGGTGTGAAAATTAGGGTTGTTGAGATAAGCTGGGTAGTGTCGGAGAAGAATAAATAAGTCACGGACGGGTCAATTATTTTGACAAGCAGGGATAGCAAGGTCGAGAGAGAAGCTTGCTGTGTGTGGGCTTTTCCTACTGATACGTAATAATGGAACAGCCCTCGTATAATTATGCGGGTTTCTTTGTTGTTGGTTTTTCCTTCTGTTGTGTGGGGTTTTCCCCTTTGTTGTTGGTTTTTCCTTCTGTTGTGTGAGGTTTTCCCTTTTTTTGTTGGTTTTTCCTTCTGTTGTGTGTTTTTTTCCTTTTGTTGTTGGTTTTTCCTTCTGTTGTGTGAGGTTTTCCCTTTTGTTGTTGGTTTTTCCTTCTGTTGTGTGAGGTTTTCCCTTTTGTTGTTGGTTTTTCCTTCTGTTGTGTGAGGTTTTCCCTTTTGTTGTTGGTTTTTCCTTCTGTTGTGTGAGGTTTTCCCTTTTTTTGTTGGTTTTTCCTTCTGTTGTGTGGGGTTCTTCCCTTTTGTTGTTGGTTTTTCCTTCTGTTGTGTGAGGTTTTCCCTTTTGTTGTTGGTTTTTCCTTCTGTTGTGTGAGGTTTTCCCTTTTGTTGTTGGTTTTTCCTTCTGTTGTGTGAGGTTTTCCCTTTTGTTGTTGGTTTTTCCTTCTGTTGTGTGGGGTTTTCCCTTTTGTTGTGTACTTTCCCTTCTGTTTGTATTGGGTTTTCTTCCTGTCCGAGGTCTGCTTGTTACCTGAATGAGTTCTGCTTGCCACCCACCCAACCACCTTCGAAAAAATTATCAACGTCTCTCTCTCTCTCTCTCTCTCTCTCTCTCTCTCTCTCTCTCTCTCTCTGAAAGAATCATCATCATCTTCATCATCGTCATCATCGTCATCTTTATCATCACGTGCTGAAGTTTTCTGACCTCCTTTTGTTGGTAAACTTTTTAACTTTCAGGCCGGACTAGGCTAAGAGGAGGGGGGGGGGTTGCTAGAGGTGGTCCAGGGGGATATCCCCCCTGGCAGCAGGGGCGGATCAGTTCATTTTATGGGGGGAGGGGGGTTTCAAAAGTATATTGTGAAGATATGGGTGTGAAGGCGCGAAGCGCCGAGCTGACGGCGCGAAGCGCCTAGCTTGCTAGGGGGGTCCGGGGGCATGCCCCCCCGGAAAATTTTGAAAAAAAGGATGCAAAATGGTGCAATCTGGTGCATTCTGAGGATGATCATTACCAGTTTCAGGCAGCAGATTTTGTCACTGATTATAACCCCCAAAATTGAAACTCAATGTAAAATAAAGAAATGCATACCTCATTCAATATTTTTATATTTTTATATTTTTATATTTATACGGTGGGTCCGGAAACCCTCACTCCGGAAACCCCCCCCCCCTCCCCCCCCCCCCTCGTCCGCCCCTGGGGGTCAGGGGGCGAAGCCCCCTGAAGCTGATGGGTAGGTCATATTCTGAGATAAGAAAATGGTCGCTCCTTGCATGAAACGGCATAAAATAAGCAATAATAAAAAATGTTTTAAATAAGTAAGGTACATGTTCAGGCTAGGGGGGGGGGGGGGGGGGGGTTGCGCAACCCCCATAACCCCCCCGGTAGTCCGGCCCTGATTTCTAATTTTTAATTTTTCAATTTTATCATTGTGTGTCTGTGCGTCCCAAAGACAGATTGTAAGAAAAGGCGTTGCCTTAAATCTTAATCCTTGTTAAATAAAGTTCAATTCAATTCAATTCAATTCAATTCTCTCTCTCTCTCTCTCTCTCTCTCTCTCTCTCTCTCTCTCTCTCTCTCTCTCTCTCTCTCTCTCTCTACTGAATGTTTTTCTTAAATTTTTCTTATTTCTAACCACTGCTTGTGATGCCTTTTGAACAAAACATTAAAAGAGGGATCGAGTGTTCATCCCGTCGTAGCAAAGCATGAGTCCATG
Organism: Littorina saxatilis; assembly: GCF_037325665.1. NCBI lineage: Eukaryota > Metazoa > Mollusca > Gastropoda > Littorinimorpha > Littorinidae > Littorina > Littorina saxatilis. The sequence continues at coordinate 1,252 of NW_027127502.1, read as the reverse complement.
AGGTAGCATAATCGTTCCCGTGACTGAAAACAGTAAGTTGTGCCAGAGGTAGGCCTACGCTATCTGAGACTCTCTGGCCAGGCTGTTTCACAGGATAAGACCGTCCCTAGCCTCCACTTGGACTCATACCAACATCAACATCCTGTTGCATCAAGGTCACTGGTGGTAGAGAGAAGGGAGTGGGGTAGCAGTTTTGAACAGCTTATTTGTATGTTCGTGTCTTTATTTTAAAACCTACAAGGTCATTATGCTAAAAGGCTGCTTTAAACTTTTGCCCACAGATTTAATATGTTCGCTAAACGTGAGATGTGCACCGAGTGACTCGGTGCGCGTAAACTGTTCAGTGACTGCCAGTCAGCAGACGGCATCCGTTCATACATTTGTGATTACACGTTCGTAATACGACTCAAACCCAAAACTGACCGCGTTGCAATGAGAAGAATGTGAACTTTTGTCTACCAGCCTATTGTTTTCCCACATTTAGTACTATCAGTTACAAAAGGCAATCCGTTAATGCAAAGTTCCACCCTGTTTCCGAAAATAACAAACGAAGACACTTCGTGACACCGCCGAACGGCAGCTGGGAACTAGTCATTAGGCAGAGTTATCTGCCTTGGGCAGGGCGGGTGTCGCGCGTTGTCACCAAGGTTACCCGGTGCGCGTGCCGAGATCACGTGGGTGTGTCACAGGGTGTTGCACTGAGAAAGTAAAATGTGTGGGAAAGTAGGTAGAGCATGTCTTCCCCCCAAGGACTGCAAAGACAATACTTTCCTGTCGCACATCCCAGACATACTGTGTCACTTGCCGCTGGGTTGGGTAAGAAAGAAAATGAGTTTGTCGCAAAATCCGATGTCGCAGATTATTGCAAAATCCGTGGCCTTGTGTCTCATAAAATTTGTCAAATGCGGCAAATAATGGGATTATATAGTAAAAAAAATTTGAAGAAGAAAAATGATGTTACCAGCCTTGTTCCCTTTATTTTTGCTTGGCAAATATTTTGTTCAACGGAACCGCCAGATTCAGCTGAAGTTCGGACGGACGTAGTTGCCAAATGAATAAGACTTCGGCCTCCTAATCGGAAGATCGCTGGTTGGGTTAAGGGTAGAGATTTTTCCGATCAGTCTCCCAGGTCACTGACTTATTTGCAGACGTGTAAGAGCCTTAACACCCTTCGTGTGTACATGCAAGCACAAGACCAAGTGCGCGTGAAAAAGATCCTGAAATCCATGTCAGAGCCGGTTCGGTGGGTTAT
>NW_027127501.1:50607-58107 GCF_037325665.1 Littorina saxatilis | reverse complement strand
AAAACCACAAGTGACCTTGATTTTTCTCATTCTCAGAATAACGTCAGCACAAACACAGTTTCTTCTCTTGTTTGGAGACCCTCTTCCAAGTATTCCATCACAACTTGTTCAACTTCTTCAGATCTAACTGGCGGTCTTTCAGACACCTTTCCTTTTTCCTTTTCTTTCCCGTATTGCTGTTCTAATATTTTTCTGTGTTCCCTCCACTCTCTAATTCTTATTTCTGTCAAAAGAAAACTCGCGGGCACATAACGAAACATTGCCTGCAGCTTCGTTGTCAAGATATCTCAGGGCTTTCAATTTGTATGTCACTGTATATGATTTGTGCTTCGGCATGGCTGAACATAAGCTTAGAAAGGAAGTGCTTGTCAACGAGAGAAGTGTTAAACACTCAATAAAAGACGTCACTGAACGACGTCACTGAAAGACATGACGTAATTTTATCCCCTCCTCCCCCCCCCCCCCCAAAAAAAAAAGGCGAACCATTGAACAGTGTGCACAAATCGTAGATAAAGGAGGCCGACTGTCTTAAAAAAATTTCTTTTAAACCGGGGTGGGCGTTTGCTAGGTAGTGCATGACCCCTCTGCACAACATTTGGCCGAAAGTAGGGGGTGGGCGTTTGCTAGATACTGGGCGTATGCTAGGGATTTTACGGTATATATATATATATATATGTGTGTGTGTGTGTGTGTGTGTGTGTGTGTGTGTGTGTGTGTGTGTGCGTGTGTGTTAGCTAGTAAATCATTTGAATTTTAGATCTGATTACAGTGCAGAAAAGCTAACCGCACAGGGCTTAACAAAAAAGAAAAAAGAAAACCAAAACATGAATAATCAAATAAAGAAAGCAAAAACGAAAATCTCTGGATTTTATTTCTCTGGGATAAATGAAAGGGATAGGATTCACTGGTAGATCATGTGGAATGAGAATCGGGTTTCAGTGCTAATAGGCTGACAGCGAAAAATAAATAACGAAAGAAAAATGTCTACTGTTTCTGAAGTTAAGCTTATAATATGATCGTACAGAAAAAAAAAGCTTAGCTTGTAAACCATTCAGTGCCGAAAGGCTAACAAAACAAATAAATTGAAGAACAACATTTTAATCTCTAATTTAATCTCTCGTATTAACACTTGTTTCATATTTCTTTGAAAAAGAATACGTATGTAGGTTCTCGTTTATTTATCTTATTTTGTACAAAACGATGTTTTTCAGTTCACGTTTCCTTGCCCTTATTGTCCGAATTCACGTGCTGACACAGACACAGGCACGGATACACTCACAGACACGCAGATAGATAGACCGAGACAATTATACAAACACACGCGCAGTGACAGATAAATAGAGACAAGAACTCGAACTCGAACTCGAAAACTTCATTACCGAGGGATAATAGCATTAGGTCCATATGGTCCTTTCTTACAGCTAGTCCCCACTATAATACACACATGAAACGAAGAACAAGTATGAAGAATGAAAACATTTAAACAAAAAATCAAATAAAACAAAATTATGTAGGGAAAAGTATGATAAAATTAAAATAAAAAAATTCAAAAGTGTGCTTGTTAATGGAAGCATACTATACACTTTCTCTTTCACACATCCTCACACACACTCGCACAAATTGTACACCGACTTAGTCGTTAGAGAGGTGCTTTCGGAGCTGTCTTTTAAAAGAAGATAATGACAGACATGACTTGATATTTACAGGTAGTGAATTCCAAAGGAACGCACCAGAATAAGAAAAACTAGTTTTAAACAAATCGATGCGGGGCCTTGACAAGGCAAGGTTATTTCGAGTGTTTGAATAATATGACGGAGATGATTTGAAGAGTTGTATAAGATATGTTGGGGCGTCCTTATAGACGACTTTATACATAAATGAACATTTATTATACAAAAGCTGCTTTTTATATTTAGTCAAGTTTTGACTAAATATTTTAACGTAGAGGGGGGAATCGAGACGAGGGTCGTGGTGTATGTGCGTGTGTGCGACTGTGTGTCTGTGTGTGTGTGTGTGTGTGTGTGTGTGTGTGTGTAGAGCGATTCAGACTAAACTACTGGACCGATCTTTATGAAATTTGACATGAGAGTTCCTGGGTATGAAATCCCCGAACGTTTTTTTCATTTTTTTGATAAATGTCTTTGATGACGTCATATCCGGCTTTTCGTGAAAGTTGAGGCGGCACTGTCACGCCCTCATTTTTCAACCAAATTGGTTGAAATTTTGGTCAAGTAATCTTCGACGAAGCCCGGGGTTCGGTATTGCATTTCAGCTTGGTGGCTTAAAAATTAATTAATGACTTTGGTCATTAAAAATCTGAAAATTGTAAAAAAAAAATAAAAATTTATAAAACGATCCAAATTTACGTTTATCTTATTCTCCATCATTTGCTGATTCCAAAAACATATAAATATGCTATATTCGGATTAAAAACAAGCTCTGAAAATTAAATATATAAAAATTATTATCAAAATTAAATTGTCCAAATCAATTTAAAAACACTTTCATCTTATTCCTTGTCGGTTCCTGATTCCAAAAACATATAGATATGATATGTTTGGATTAAAAACACGCTCAGAAAGTTAAAACAAAGAGAGGTACAGAAAAGCGTGCTATCCTTCTTAGCGCAACTACTACCCCGCTCTTCTTGTCAATTTCACTGCCTTTGCCATGAGCGGTGGACTGACGATGCTACGAGTATACGGTCTTGCTGAAAAATGGCAGCTACTTGACTAAATATTGTATTTTCGCCTTACGCGACTTGTTTAAGCTTAACATCCCAATACTTTTCATCTTTTCCTTTGTAGAAAGAGATGGACTGGGCAGAACTAGTTTAGCAGCTCTACGCTGGAGCGAGTTCAGCTTCTTCAAGTGAACTTCACTACACCCGTCCCATACTATGGAAGCATAATCAATATGGGGTTTTATGTGGGCATTGTAAAATAGTTTTCTTGTGTCTAGATTAATAATGCTTTGTAACTTTGACAAAAGAAACAGGTTTTTAGCAATTTTTTTGCAGATTCCATTGATGTGAGTCTGCCATTTGAGATTATTATCAACAGTAAGTCCCAGTAAACGGTGCTCAGCTACTTGCTCAATGGAGTGCTCATTTAGGGACAGACTCAGAGTCATTTCTGAAAGTTGATGTTTTTGGCGAGTGCTGATTATCATAGACTTTGTTTTTACTGGATTAATAAGCATACGATTTGCAGAACACCACTCAGAAACATCGTTTAGGCTCTGTTGTAATTTGTCTTGAATTTGTGCAGGGCTTTTCCCTGTTGCATGTAAGGTAGTATCATCTGCTAACATATGACACTCAACAGATTCGGACTGTAGGTACAAGGGCAAATCATTTATATACATGCAAAATAATACAGGTCCTAAAACAGACCCCTGTGGCACTCCACATTTCACAGTGCCCTGAAAAGAGTACGTATCGTGTACGTATACAGATTGAACCCTCTCTTTAAGATAAGAGTAAAAAAAAAGCGACAGTGCTAGAACTTTTCAAATAACACTTTAATTTCTGTAGAAGGATCTCGTGATCCACGAGGTCAAAAGCTTTTTTTAGGTCCAAGAAAACATCACCAGAAATGTCTAACCTATTAATGGATGAGTACCATGAATCAGTTAATCTGGCAAGGGCAGTGTTACATGAATGTTGAGAGCGAAAACCAGACTGAAGTTGATGCAAGAGATTGTGGTCCTCCAAATAAGTAACCAGATGTTTTTGAACATGCCTTGCAAGAGGCTTGGGATGATACAGATATAAACAAGGATAGAGGTCAAAAATCATTTAAGTCTTAAGCACTTTTTTTCTTTCGCAGAGGTATGACTTTCGCTTTCTTAAATTATGTTGGAAAGGCATTGTCTTGAATACATGAATTATAAACATAGGTCAACGACTCTACTATGTAAGGAGCAGATAGTTTTAATAATGTATTACTTATTTCATCAAGTCCGGAAGACTTTTTATTTTCTAACCTTGCTATGTACTGGCCAACTTCATGGATGGCCATTATCGGAATAACAAACGCATCCGTGTTTCTTAATTTTTCATCACAGAACATCTGCAAGCGTTCACAACAGGAATGTGGTTCTGTACCTGGAGATTTTGAGTGAGAATCTACCAGTGATTCAGCAACGGACAAAAAATAATCGTTAAAGTCGTTGGCCTTTATATTCTGAGGAATACTACTATTTTTTGAGGAGTTGCCTTTTAAAAACGTGTTCAGGGCGCGCCAGACTTGTGAAACATCTTTGTTGTTACCCACAAGTTTATCAAAATATGATCGCTTCGCGTTACTCACAAGATTCTTTACTCTGTTACGCGCTTTTTTATAATCTTCAAATAATTTGTTTGTCTTTAACTGGTCGCGATACGCCATTGCTTCGATGATATCAATGGTTAACCAGGGAGGAAGTTTAGGATGTCTTACTCGTTTCCGCCTCACAGGTGCATGTCGATTTACCACATCGATAAAGAGGGAATACCAGGCTTCAAGTGCCTCGTTAGGATCGGTATAATTAAGCACAGAAGCAAAAGGTGTACAATTCAAATCATTAAAGAAGAGACCTTGATTAAAATGTTTAAAAGACCTGTATGAAATATATGTGTGACCTTTTGATTCTGCCTTGGGTATTTTCATCAATTTGGAACAGCTTACAGGACTATGATCACTTACACTAAGGTCGGATACACAGGCACCTAAGACTGTGTCAGGATTATTCGTATAAATATGATCGAGCAATGTAGATGTCGTTGAAGTTACCCTTGTGGGTGACTTTACAAGCTGTTTAAGCCCAAATAACTGAGTAGTTGATTCCCAGCTGGGATGGGACTTTAACATGTCTATGTTAAAATCGCCAAGTAGCATAACGTCAGCATTGTGTTTGCTCTTATTATAAATATTGTCTAACATTATTTTGTACAAAATGATCATACCACTCAAAATTTGCCGCAGGATTTCTATAAAGAAAACACACGAATTGAGGGGCCATTGATTTACTGGGTTTGAGTTCTAACCAAATGCATTCTACTGCGCTGGGTTCCAGGTCTATGCGTCTACGCGTAATGTGTTTAATTGAGTCATGAATATATACCGCGATTCCGGTCTGCCCTTGGATTTCTGGGTCTCGCCTTTCAACACAATAATCAACAATCGCGATATCATTATCAGAAACCCTGGAATCTAATCTTGATTCAGTAATACCAAATAAATGATAATTCGGAGACGCTTTTTCAAGGAAGGCACATACATCATGAACCTTATTATAGAGGTGATACACATTTAAATGACCAACACTGAGCATAATAAAACAAGGAATAAACACACACAATGATAACTAACACACACACAATAACTGTTACGAAAAAGGCAAAACAACAACTGTCACAAAAAAAGCAAAACGACAGTCAGAGAGAGAGAGAGAGAGAGAGAGAGAGAGAGAGAGAGAGAGAGAGAGCGAGAGAGGGAGAGAGAGAGAAAGAGAGCGAGAGAGAGACACACACACACACACATATACGCACACACGCACACACACACACATACATATATATATATATATATATACACACACACACACACACACACGCACACACACACGCACACTCAGGCAGACAGACATACTGACAGGCAGACAGACAGACAGGCAAACAAATGTTAAGAAAAATAGAGGCAAACACAGACACCCATACAGAGACAGAAGGAAGAGGCACACAACGAAGACGTCAAGTCTTTCCATTCAAAGCACATGTCACATGAAAAAACGTTAAATCGAAGACGTTTTCGAATTTTGGGGCTGGATCTGGATCTGGATCTGGATTCTTTACGTTGCAGGAACCACTGTTGGTCATCTTCGCAACGGATGCGGGAGAGCGCATAATAATAATTTTGAATACAATAAAAGTCTTGACTTTGGTGGAACAAGTCATATATACAGTCCCGTCACATCAATGTCTTTTTCACTCTTAGTGACTTATTAAAATGATAAAAAAAACTGAGCTCTGTAGGTGATCAGTGTTGGGGCAGCCCTGGTGGCGGCAGTCTCAGCGCTGAAGATGCTGCGCCGGCTGGCTGGGCTGGTCGTGCTGGAAGGTCTGCGTCATTCAGCTGATTCCACTCTAGCACTCTGCGACTGTCCGTACGAAGAAGGAGTTCTTGTACTGGTCTGTCTTGCAGGTGGGGATGCGGAAGCCTCGTGTGTTGTTGACAGCCTGCCGCTCGATGATATTGCTGCTTTCATACCCCTGGAACCTTGTGGGGATGACTCTCCGCCGTCCGCTGACGGCGGGGGTGAGAAACTTGTCTGGAGGGAGTGCGGGGATCAGGCCCTCAGAGATCCTGTTGAGGAGGTTGAGGCGTAACTGCCTGCGTCGCTCTTCCAGTGGGGAGGGAGGTTCAGGTTCTTCAGCATGTCGCTGACGCAGCCCGGGCTTCTCGACTTGTAGTCTCGCGTGATAAAGCGGGCTGCTTGGCGCTGAACTCTCTCCAGCCTCTCGATGTCCCGCCGGAGGTAAGGGTCCCACACGGTAGCTCCATACTCCAGCGTGGATCGGACGAGTGTTATGTACGCCAGGCGCCTGCACTCCTGTGGGCAGTTCCGGAGATTCCGGCGTAGGAAGCCCACAGTTGATCCAGCTTTGCGGCAGATGTTGGAGATGTGGGAAGACCAATTGAGGTCGGCGGAGAGTAGTACTCCAAGGTAGGGGTTGTGTTGGACCTGCTGGAGGATGACGTTATCCAGGCTGTATAAGTAGGACGATTTGCTTCTGGTGGAGAGGATGTAGCACTTTTGCGCGTTAAAGCGCATGCCCCACTTCTTGGCCCAGATCTCCAGCTGTTTGAGGTCTGCCTGCAGGGTGAGGTGGTCTTGGAAGGTGTGGATCTTCTGGTACAGCAAGCAGTCATCTGCGAAGAGTCGTACTGTTGACTTCGTAGATTCGGGCAGGTCATTGATGTGGCACAGGAACATCAGGGGTCCTAAAACAGTGCCCCGGGGGACGCCTGATAGGACTGCCGCTTCTTCGGACGCTTCACCCTCCACTACCACTCTCATCGTCCGCTTCGTCAGGAAGTTCGTCAGCCACACGTGGATAGGCCCTCGTACCCCGTAGTGGTCCATTTTCTGTAGGAATCTACCATGGGGGACCGTGTCGAAGGCCTTTCTAAAATCCAGTATGGCAACGTCGACCTGTGATCCGGTGTGGTAGGACTGAAGGAGATCTTTTGCTGTGGTGAGAAGCTGGGTCTCACAAGAGTGGTGGGATCTCAAGCCGTGATTCCTGTCAGTTAGGATGTTATGTATCTCAAGCCGTGATTCCTGTCAGTTAGGATGTTATGCATATCAAGCCGTAATTCCTGTCAGTTAGTATGTTATGTATCTCAATCCGTGATTCCTGTCAGTTAGGATGTCATGTATCTCAAGCCGTGATTTCTGTCAGTTAGGATGTTATGTATCTCAAGCCGTGATTCCTGTCAGTTAGGATGTTATGTA
>NW_027127501.1:26749-39249 GCF_037325665.1 Littorina saxatilis | reverse complement strand
TTTTTGGGGCCTAATATGCTTGGCCTAGCAGTGGAAAGCAGTGTATCTTTCAGACACACGGCGACGGATGCGCTCTGATGGGGATTTCACAGAGTTTTGCATTTACAGAATTAACTGAATCGCCTCAGGGGAGGGATTTGGGGGAGGGGGGGGGGGGTGTTACATGATATGATGTCTGCCTAATGTTTGCTTGGTGGAGGTGTTAATGTGATGACATGGGCAGGGCACGAGTTTGGACATTGTCGTTGAGAGGTGTCGAGTGCTTTGGTCCCCCGTGACCCAGTTAATGGGATAAAAATGATATTTTAGGTGTCAGGTGGATTTCGACGATGTTTGTACTCACTTTTCGCAAATGAGAGGATAGCAAAAGAATGTAGGGACGGGGGGGGGGCGTGGGGGGGGGTGTGTGTTTGGGATGAGTGGGGGAGGGGGTGGAGTAGAAGGGAGGGGGGGGGGGGGCGAGGGCTTGAAAGCCAACGTTTGGGGTGTGAGAAAGATAGAAAGCAAAGTAAAAGCAGGGTGTGTTGTATGTAATTGGTATGTCAGTCTGTTTGTTTCTGTCTGGCTGTCTGGCTGGCTGGCTGGCAGGCGGGTTGTCTGCGTGAGTTTATTCTAACTGGCTAGTTCATTGATCCATTGCTTGACTAATGCAATGACTGTTTATAACTTTTAACTAGGCTATTTTTTGTGGGGGACTCTTGGGGTGTCCTCTCATTTCTGTAACTGGGAGTTTGGTCATTTGGACATTGTGTTCTGCTTGTAAATCCTTTCCATCTACCCGTCACATACGCGCGCGCGCGCACACACACACACGCACACACACACACAAACACACACACACACACACGTCCACACATACACACACACACGTCCACACACACACACATACACACACACACGTCCACACACACACACACGTCCACACACACACACACGCGCACGCACACACACACACATACACACACACACACGCACGCACGTACACACACACACACACGTCCACACACACACACACGTCCCCACACACATACACACACATGTATACATACACATACAACCACCTCTAACCAGTCCCATCCGCCCTCAATATTCCCCATTTGAATAGGAAATTGTACAATAACAAATAACTAGGCTTCGGGTTAGGCAAAGCCCCGAAGACAGTGTCTGTTGCTTCCGGGTTCTGTTTCATAACAAATTGTACCCAGACTGTGGTATTCAGTTTTGGAGCTTTTGAATATATTTAAATATTGCAACATTAACAGCTATTGTGTTTTCAGCCTAGCAATAGGGTCCGATATTTAGACGAGACAAGTATAATGCCGACGAGTCGAAGACGAGTCGCATTATACTTGTTCGAGTCTAAATATCGGACCCTATTGCTACGCTGAAAATACAATAGCGATTATATAGCTGTTCTGACCTTGATTTGTTGTTCCAAACTTACAAAATGACAGTTTTTGCGTCGATGCGTTGATCTCAGGTTTTGAAAGCAGACTCCGTTTTTTATGCGCATTAGTTTTGCGCAGGCGCCATACTGACTTTGGAAAAAAAACTCGATTTGACAACACAGCTGTTAAACAGCTTTTTATTAGTTCATTCGTATACAACAAAAAGAAGTTTGAGTTTTTTTTTAAATTTTGAACAAGACTACTTATGAAGAAGACCAAAACACAACATCAACGGAAAACTAGAAACAACTGAAGAACTAGGATGCAACAAGGGGAGGAGAAGAGAACAGCTAATTCGTACAACGCGAACAGACGGCAGCGAAGTTTTCAGTTTGGTGAATGGCATTTATACTTGTCTCGTCATGAAGCGAATTTTTCAACCTCAGTTATAAACGTCAACATGAATGTTAGTGCCATGGGTTGAACATCAATATTTCAGAGGGGAATTGGGTATTTAGTGTGGAGTTACGAGATAAGAAAAGCCGAATGCGAAAGTTTGTGTCAGTCGGCAACTTAGCTCACACAGGCACACAAAAACGGCTGCTCCGTTTTACTCCCCTGTTTGTACTACATCTTTCGACTTTGGGCATTGTGTGGTGTTTAGGGACATAAAATAATTGGTTTTGTCATGTTTCATCAGGAAGTTAGCAGAAACGGGTATGCTATCGACATTTGTAAAGCTGAAAAACATTCCCGAGAAGAATTTCAAGTTGTCAGTGTGTGCTGTTGTCGATTGAAACATCGTGTGGTACAGATGGGTAAACCGGAACCATGCGTCTTTGTTATTGTCAATATGCTTTTGGATATTGGCAAAAATGGCCGACTTCCGTAGCATTATGCTTTGATGATCGGAAGAGACCATCCAATCACAGCCCCCGAATTCCCCCACGTGTCCATCAGAATAGCTATATTATGGGATAGTGGCTGCATGAGACCCGTGCAAAACATTTATGAACAGAGAATTTATGAATTTACGATTTACAAAAGAGACACACACACACAAATAATCTTCTTACCCTGTTAAGATAATTGTATGTTTCAAGAAGTGTAGTGCTATTTTTACATTTAGTCAAGTTTTGACTAAAAGTTTTAACATAGAGGGGGGAATCGAGACGAGGGTCGTGGTGTATGTGCGTGTGTGCGTGCGTGTGTGTGTGTGTGTGTAGAGCGATTCAGACTAAACTACTGGACCGATCTTTATGAAATTCGACATGAGAGTTCCTGGGTATGAAATCCCCGAACGTTTTTTTCATTTTTTTGATAAATGTTTTTGATGACGTCACATCCGGCTTTTCGTGAAAGTTGAGGCGGCACTGTCACGCCCTCATTTTTTAACCAAATTGGTTGAAATTTTGGTCAAGTAATCTTCGACGAAGCCCGGGGTTCGGTATTGCATTTCAGCTTGGTGGCTTAAAAATTAATTAAATAACATATTCTTACTCCGAATCACATTAGCATTGAGTCACCTGAGATGCTTATCACTGAAAAACGCTTACCCGGCTAAATATTTTAAAGGGAAGCAACCCCATCACCAAAACGAAAGTGAAAGTAGCTTTGGTAATGGGCCAGCACACTGGGAGTTACCTCCCATACGGGTGTGTGCCACGTCACTTCCTCTAGGAACACGTGCCTATTCTCATACGTCTTTTTCACCTCGGAGAGGACGGTTCACTTTTAGAACGCTCTGTGGCTGACCTTGTGTGTTTGAGTGACACCCGCCGGCCACGTTACCCAGCTTTTCTGCTCGCCTTGCCTTCAGTTTGGTGAGCTCGTTCCCGTTTGTTGTTGGTTGTTTGCGCTGTTTTCGTTATTGTACGTCGTCCGTTTTTTACGGACTTGTGTGTCAGTGACTTGCGTTTTTTCGCCATTTTGTTGTTGTGAGTTAGTTTCTAACTCGTGTGACTGTGGTTGTAGCTTTGCGTGCCTCTTGTTTTGGGCAAGCGTAGCTATTGTATTTTGTTGACGCGAAAGTGTGTGTGTTTACTGAGTTCTTAGTCTTTTAGACTTACGTTTCAGTAAATTTTTCGCGTTGTTTACGTGTTTTGACAACATGTCTGATTCAGACAAGCGCCGTGGTAAATCGGACCCCAAGGGGAAAGTTAAAGCTAAGTCTTCCTCTTCCAAAGCCGTTTTACTGGTCAAAGACCAAGAGCGTAACACTTTGTTGTCTGTTCCTATTTCGGCGCCTAGCGCTGTTACTACTTCTGTTTCGTTTGCGGCGTCTAGCGCTGCTGTTTCTTCTGCTCCAACTTCTACAACGGCGACCTCGTCGTCGTTGTTAGCACCGGATCAGGGGGTGTTAGTTTCTTCTTTGTTAAAGACTTTGGTTCCGGAGATCCGCAGCCTGGTTCAGGCTGAGTTCCAGCGTTCCGTCGCCAGCAGTTTGGCGTTTCCGGCATCCGGCAGTGACGTCCGGGCGTTGGCTTCCGTGTCCTTGCCTTCCACTTCCGGTTTGGATCAGCGTCCTCCCTCTTCAGCTTCTGCTTCCGCTGGAGGCTTGACTGGTAGGCAGAGCTGGTCCGATAGCCCTCGTGAGGCGACTGGACGTTCTCCCGCGGGAGACAGCTCTTTCGCATCGGGTCACGACCGATACCTTGCTGATCTTTCATTTCCGGCGATAACCTTCGAGGCCCCGGATTTGATCGAACAGCGGCGGCAGTCGGTTTCGGCTGCCGCATTTCCGGCTTTCGCCGGAAGTGATGATCCATCCGGGCAGGCACGCTACGGCGGATGTGATGTGATGGAGTATTCACTGACTTCCGGTCCTTCTGGATCGCGAAGTCAACCAGTGCAGCCTCCACTTCCGCATTGCGCGGTTCCGTTGGCTGCACTTCCGGTTTCGGCCGTTCTCGCCTCTTCCTCTTCTGGTGGTTCCTTCCGGATACCAGAGAGAGAATTTCAGCGTGTGCCTTTCGGCCAGTCAGTGCCTAGGCTTGAGCAGTCGTCACTCTACTCGGATGGGGGAGTGACGTCCGCTCATCCAGCTCCGGTTTTGGCGGATGGTCGTCCTGCCTACCCTTTGCCTTCGCAAGGTTGTGGGAGGCAGGATGATTTCCGTGCACAAACGGTTCCGGTTTCCGGTTTGCCTGTGCATACTTCCGCTCCCGGAACTGGCGACTTCGGTCATGGTTCATCGTGTGACTATTCTGATGCTCCATCAGTGGTCAGCGAGGAGTCTCGAGGCGTGTTTCCGTCGAAGCTCAAGACTGTCCTTGACATTGCGGCGGAAGTAGCGTCTCGTTACTTTCCCGAAGGGGTGACGGCCGCGGACACTTCCGCTCCTGTCGTTCCTTCGGCCATGGCAGACTTCCGGCCGGCACAGGAAGATGCTTCTTCCTTCCGGTTCGCTGAGTCACCGTCGGTGGCATATCAACTCTCTCAGACGCTGGTTCGTCCAGCACATGCGGGAAGTGGTATTCGGCCAATTCCTGTTCCTTTACTGCTGCCTTTTGGCCCAGTTCCGGAATTGGCTCAGCAGTGGGTGGCTTCGGCTTCTCAAGCCTCTTCCTTTGTGCCTACGGGCAACAGGAAGCTCAGCATGCCCACTCACAGCCAGAGCTGGCTGGCGTCCTTTGCACTCCCTAGGGCTACTCTTCCGGTACCCAGGGAATTGCTGCCTCTTCTGGATAAACCGATCAAGCGTGATTCCGTTCTTCCGGTTTCTGAGGCTTCTCTCCTCTCTGCTGAGGAGGTGGGACGCCGGCAACTCGAACTGTCCTCCATTGCGGAGACCATTATTCGGACTCTGTCTCGGTCTTTGACCGATTCGCTGGTTCCTTTCACTCTTAGTGAGGAACAGAATGCGGATGATGTCTCTGCACTTTTGACTGCTTTGGCCAAGGTCAATGAGGAGCAAATGCGGCTTTCCTCGCTACAGTACACCCAAGCGGTGCTCTGTAGGAGGGACCTCTTCCTCTCGCAGTCCCAGTTCACGGAGCTGGCTACTAGGGAGACCTTGAGAGTCTCCCCGGTCTCAGAAGAGTCTCTCTTCTGTTCGCTGGCAATGGATGCCAGACAGAAGGAGATTCAGTCAAACAAGGACAGTCAGTTCCTTGACTTTACTCTGAAGGGGGTGAAACAGTTTAAGCCTTCTAAACAAAAGCAGGCTCAGACATCGTCTAACCCCAAGCCAGCTCAGAAGCGGCAGGCTCCGCCGGCCGCTCGTGGCGGGAAGAAGAGGACGGCATCGGGGAGGGGGCGTGGCGGCTCTGTGAGTAAGCCACACCCCCAATGAAGCGCTCCCGATCTCACCCCCCTCCCGCCCTCCACCTTGGTGATGGCGGGAGGCCCCTCCCGGGCACTTTCTCATTGGATGTTGGTAGTAGACAGCCAATGGATTGTGGGAGTGGTGAGATCGGGATTCCGCCTGCTCTGGCGGGAGGAAAAGGCGCCTCTTACCCGAGTTCCACCGCGGTTCAAGCCCCCCTTCTCGCAGGAAGCACGTTCCGTCTTGCAGTCGGAAATTGCCTCCCTGGAGCAGAAGGGCGCGGTGGAGAGAGTTCGGGTTCACAGCTCCCTGGGATTTTACGGGCGTCTCTTCGCCGTTCCCAAAGCGTCAGGAGGATGGCGTCCCGTGTTGGATTTATCTCTCCTCAACACCTTCTTGAGGGAGATAAAGTTCAAGATGGAGACGCCAGCCTCTGTCCGAGACTCTCTCCGCCCAGGAGACTGGGTGACCTCGATCGATCTCACGGACGCATACTTTCACATTCTTATGCATCCGGCCGACCGGAAATGGCTTCGTTTCCGGTGGGGAGATCAGATCTACCAGTTTCGCGCACTCCCTTTCGGGCTGTCTCTCGCACCATGGATTTTCACCATGGTGGTGAGACAGGTCTGTGCACTGGTGAGGTCCCAGGGTATCCGCCTGCGGGCTTATCTGGACGACTGGCTCATCATGAGCCAGTCCCAGAGCGGCTGTTCGCAGGATACTCTGACGGTTCTTCGAGAATCCAACTTGCTGGGGTTCTCGATCAACCGGGCAAAGTCGGAGCTGACCCCGTCACAGGCATTCACTTATCTGGGGATGTCTTTCAACACGGTCGCTTGGACTGTCCGGCCTTCTCAGAGAAGGGTGGACAAGCTCCAGGCTCAGATTCGCTCCACTTTGCCTCTCCTGATGGCTTCCATCCGGTCGCTCGCCTCCATCCTGGGGCAGATGGAATCTATGGCTCTTCTGGTCTCGCTGGGCCGGGTCCACAAACGTCCGCTTCAGTTTGCGCTGAAGCCGTTTGTGGACTCTCCTCTGGTGGACTGGGATGCCCTCATCCCTTTGCAGGGATGGTTCCAGTCTACAACCCTTCCGTGGTTGGACACAGAGACTGAGAGTGGGTCTGCAGAGGTGTTCCGATCGTCGTGCCCCTCCCCGACCTGGACCTATTTACGGATGCGTCCAGGGAGGGTTGGGGGGCACATACAGATCTTCAGACTACTTCCGGTCTGTGGACGACGGAGCAGTCCTTGTGGCATATCAACTTGCTGGAGCTAGAAGCAGTGGCTCTAGCTCTGGTCGAGTTTCTGCCCTCCCTGTACGCCAAACATGTTCGTCTGTTCACAGACAACATGACAGTAGCGGCGTACCTCAACAAGCAGGGAGGCTCGCGGTCCCCGTCTCTCTCGGAGAGGGCTTGCGAGATCTTGGTGTGGTGCTTCCAGCATCATATCACGATCTCGGCCAGGTACCTTCCAGGGAGGCTGAACACTCTGGCGGACGCGCTCAGCCGCTCCGGCACAGTGCTTCAGTCGGAGTGGACGATCACTCACGGGGCACTGCTTCGCCTTTGGGCCCAGGTCCTAAAGCCTCTGGTAGACTTTTTTGCCACAAGGTACTCGAGGAGGCTTCCGGTGTTCGTCTCGCCATTCCCGGACCCTCAGGCATGGCGAGTGAACGCTCTGGACTTTCCCTGGACGGGTCTGGAAGCGTACGCCTTCCCTCCCTTTCCGTTACTCAGCCGAGTAATCCGGAAAGCGGAGATGGAGGGTCCGGCCAGCCTTCTTCTGGTCGCCCCTCTGTGGCCGTCGCAGGTCTGGTATCCAGATCTTCTTCGGCTCGCCCAAGGGCCCCCCATTCCTCTCGCACTCGTGCGAGGGGAACTAGTGCAGCCCCGAACAGGCATTCCACACGAGGAGCCCAGTCTTCTGAAGCTTCACGTGTGGAAGTTGTTCGGGACTCGCTAAAGCGCTCTGGGGCGTCGTCTTTGACTCTGGACTTGGTGGCTCGCTCGCATAGAGCGTCCACCTCGTCAGTCTATGCTTCCCACTGGAAGGCATGGACTGCCTGGTGTTCAGCTAGAGGGGTGAGTTCGGTGGCCCCGCGCTCTATTCAGGTCGCCAACCACCTCTCTTTCATGTCTTCGCAGGGCGCTTCCGTCTCCTCGTTGAGGGTCCGGCGCTCTGCTATCTCTGCGACACTTAAGCAGATCGGACGGTCTGTTCGTGTCAGGGGTGTGATCGCAGCAGTTATTAAAGGGGCTGCTCTTAAGGAAGCTAAGGCTCGTTTGCCCGCTCCCAAGTGGGACTTGTTTTTAATCCTGGAATTTCTACGTTCTGCGGAGTTTGAGCCTTTAAGCGAGGCCAGTCTGTTCAATGTCACTCGCAAAGCGCTGTTTCTTCTTTTGTTGGCAACGGCCCGACGGGGTAGCGAGGTCCACGCCCTGTCGGGTCTGCCAGGGGATATCTCTTTTGAGTCGGACGGATCTGCGTCTCTGCACTTCCGTCCTGACTTCCTGGCCAAGAATCGGTCTCCGGGGCAGGCCTCTCCGTTGGTTAGAGTCAAGGCTCTGACCAACGCGTTGGCTCCGGACGACCCTGATTCGGTTAATTGCCCTGTTAGGGCTCTCCGCCTGTACTTAGCCCGGACTCAGCCGATTCGGTCTAGTTCTCAGAAGTTGTTGTTTATCTCTCTCTCCTTACTAGGCGCGAGAAAGATTTGTCGAAGGTAACGTTGGCCCGGTGGGTGTCCTCGCTCATCAAGCAAGCTTATGAGTGGAGTCGCACAAAGAGGGGGGGGGTTATGCCCTCCTTGCCACTTGACTCGGCCCGAGCTCATGAAACGAGGGCGTGGGCATCCTCTCTGGCAGTACTGTGCTCCAGACGTCTAGAGGAGGTTCTGACAACTGCGTATTGGCGTTCCGAGGATATATTCATAAATTTTTATCTTCGGGGCGTCTCGGCTCTTCGACAGGATGGCTCCAGAGGCCTTCCAGCGCTCATAGCAGCAGGCCAGTTCCTGTCCAGAACTTGATGGTGAGTTTTGATTCATTTCTAGCCCACCGCCTTGTTGATGTTATCTGCTAATGTGATTCGGAGTAAGAATATGTTATTTAATGGAAAATTTCCGAGATAAATTTTCATTTAATTAATATACTTACCCGAATCACATACTGTATTCCCTCCCACCTGCCCCACGTATGGTTTTAAGGTTTTTTAAAGCCGTATGAGAATAAGCACGTGTTCCTAGAGGAAGTGACGTGGCACACACCCGTATGGGAGGTAACTCCCAGTGTGCTGGCCCATTACCAAAGCTACTTTCACTTTCGTTTTGGTGATGGGGTTGCTTCCCTTTAAAGTTTTTAGCCGGGTAAGCGTTTTTCAGTGATAAGCATCTCAGGTGACTCAATGCTAATGTGATTCGGGTAAGTATATTAATTAAATGAAAATTGATTTAGGAAATTTTCCATTTATGACTTTGGTCATTAAAAATCTGAAAATTGTAAAAAAAAATAAAAATTTATAATACGATCCAAATTTACGTTCATCTTATTCTCCATGATTTTCTGATTCCAAAAACATATAAATATGTTATATTTGGATTAAAAACAAGCTCTGAAAATTAAATATATAAAAATTATTATCAAAATTAAATTGTCGAAATCAATTTAAAAACACTTTCATCTTATTCCTTGTCGGTTCCTGATTCCAAAAACATATATATATGATATGTTTGGATTAAAAACACGCTCAGAAAGTTAAAACAAAGAGAGGTACAGAAAAGCGTGCTATCCTTCTTAGCGCAACTACTACCCCGCTCTTCTTGTCAATTTCACTGCCTTTGCCATGAGCGGTGGACTGACGATGCTACGAGTATACGGTCTTGCTGAAAAATGGCATTGCGTTCAGTTTCATTCTGTGAGTTCGACAGCTACTTGACTAAATGTTGTATTTTCGCCTTACGCGACTTGTTTTTTGTACCACCGACACGCGGAGTGTTGTCAGAAAAGTTAACTTTTAATATATACTGTACCGGTCAAACTACAACCAACAGAGCAAAGGGAGAGATTGCAGCAGTGACCTACCATCACTTTTTCGACCGCTAAACCGATATAGTGGTCTAAGGGCAGACCACTCTCCCGTACGGCCTGTCAGACACGGTCGTCTGCTAGAAATCATTTGGCGCGTTTCGTGTTTCTGCTCGAGGAGCGGTAGGTTCAACATAATGAAATTCAAAGAAAACAGTCTCCCGTAATCGGGTTGAACAGTACAATAAACCCGTTTCCAATAACAGAAGACCTGAAAAGAAAAGAAAATGAACGCTGGCATTTTCGTTCTGACCTTTGGCCTAGAAGTTACTTCATCTCCCAAGGAAGATTACTCTGTCATTCTCGTGTCAGGCTAGCTGAAAGATACACACAGCTGCTTTTCAGATCTGGTCATGCTGTTACGTTGGATAACACCGTCTCTCCACTTGGTCACATACCAACAATTAACAGCCAGCTGGTGCCATGTAAAAACCTGGCCATATCTTAGATGGTAAACCGAACTGTTTTCACGAGAAGGATTACCGGCACACGCACACACAAACAAACAAACACACACACCCACACACACACACACACACACCCACACACACACACACACACACACACACACGCCAAACACGCGCGCGCACAAACACACACACACACACACACACACACACACACACACACACACACACACACAAACACACACACGCACACGCGCCCACACACGCGCGCGCACACACACACAACACACACACACACACACACACACACACACAAACCACTCACGCACACACACACACACATCCACACACATCCACACGCGACACATTAAATCCCAAAACACCACCCAAACAATCAGGAAATAAACAAGCAAACAAACAACGACAAACAATTCTTCTCTCACACTCTATAACATCAGCATTCATCCACACACAAAAAACAAAAAAACAAAAAAACATAACCTCACCAACCGCAAAATGCACAATCCCACAATTCTTATATTACGCACGATTCTCAGATTGTCCAAATTCTCAAAGCGAAACAATTGGAGATTTTTTATCAAGTTGAGCCCCATTTGCAGACCCCGATTTTCAACGCACGCGTACGGCGAGAAATGAGCGGTGCGTGATTCACTCAGGCTTTCCAAAGAGTTAAGTCAGCATTAACTCCTCACGGCGCGAAGTTAATGAAAGGTTTCAGCCGAGTTCCTGTCTGTTTTTATCCTGGAGTTTTTTTTTCTGTGCGTTGTGCTTTCTGCACTGCCATGCTGTCTTTCCGGAGTTCGTAAGAAGAGTGATGAAGGGAAGACTGAAGAGATTGTGCTTGCTGACATGTGTATGTGTGTGTGGGGGGGGGGGGGGGTGAGTGAGTGTGTGTGTGTGTGTTTGAGTGTATGTGTGTGTGTGTGTTTGGTGTGTGTATGTGTGCGTGTGTGTGTGTGTGTGTGTGTGTGTGTGTGTGTGTGTGTGTGTGTGTGCGTGTGTGTGTATGTGCGTGTGTGTGTCTGTGTATGTATGTGTGTGTGTGTGTGTGTGTGTGTGTGTGTGTGTATGTTTGTGTGTCTGAGAGTGTGTGTGTGTGTTTATGTGTGTGTGTGTGTGTGTGTGTGTGTGTGTGTGTGTGTGTGTGGCTGTGTCTGTGTCGGTGTGTGGGCGCGTCTGTGTGAAAACAAGCCATTTCGTCATGCTCGCACATGCACAATATGTCTACGCCCGCGTCTCCTGTTCATTTTCCTTCAGTAAATCATCTCACTCTCTTTTTATATTAAACAAGAACTTACACTTTTTGTGCCATATTCTTTGTCCTAACCAAAAAAGCCTATCTTTTTATGCATGCATTTACAGTCTTACATTTAAGCATACACATGGACCATATTTTTGGTGCCAGATATTTTATTTTTTATTTCAAACTGAGCCCTCTTTTTCTTGCACGCAAGAACACACTATGTTTACGCTAACGTGTCCAATTGTAGAAATTCTCTTGAGAGATCCAAGACCGACACACACAAATCCCCCCTTAAATTTACAGCCTCGGTCTGCGCATGCGTAGGTAAAAACCGTTTTATTTTTATTCATACGCAAGACAGCTACAATCAATCACATTTATCCCACTGACATTTCCTGTTCTTGCTGCTAATGGAAAAGAATTTCAACTTGAGGATTGCATGCATGAAGTTTAACTGTGTGGCTTTTATTGAAACCTCTCACGACAGCATCTTTTGGATCTTTGGCAGTTGCAGTTGCAGTTTTATTTTATTTCTTTTCTCTACTTTTTTCTTTGGGGGTGGTGCGTGAGGGGTGGGTAGGAGGGAAAGGGGGTCTTTTTTTGGGAAGGAGGGCGGGGGGGTGGGGGGTTCGCGACGGGAGATACATTTCAAAGAGGCTGGGGATTGTTTAAAATGTGGATATATGTTTGGATCATTTTGCATTGTGTTTATTTGTTGGTAGCTTGATTTTGTTATTTGGTTGCCAGTTACATTGTTTGTTAGTTGACCGCAACTTTATTTTGTTGTCAACCCATTTATTTCATTGACCTGACAAAATGTCAGTTACGATATGAATTCCCCCGAAAACGAACTATGGGTGCCTGTATGGCAGGGGGGGGGGGGGGGTAAGAACGGTCATACATGTAAAGATTCACTCGCGCAGATTAACGATGGAACGTGGGAGTTGCAGCTGCTGAACGGAGAATGAGATGCAGATATTAATTGAGCAACAAGTCTGCATGAAAGCATCCGGCGTGTGTGTTATAGCATGTGTTATAGTATGTGTTATAGTATGTGTTATAGTATGTGTTATAGTATGTGTTT
>NW_027127501.1:10000-17500 GCF_037325665.1 Littorina saxatilis | reverse complement strand
TTGTTCCTCATCTAGTAAGGGACATCGCTGTAAGATGTGTTCCGCTGTTTGGTCTTCTTGACCGCAGGCACAGGTTGGTGATGGCGCCAGCTTGAACTTTTGGTTCATGTGAGCATTGAGCCTGTTGTGGCCAGTACGCAGCCTGATGAGGTTGACTTGCTGCTCTCTGGACAATGTGTGGTAGTCATCTCTGTTTGTCCTTGGCCTCATCAATGCCTTGATGATTTTCTTCTGCTCACTTCTTCTTCTTCTTGGCGTTCGCAGAGGTTACACAATCAGTCCAGCACTGGTGATAAATGTTGTCGTTTTCTCCAACTCCTGTCGACTGCCGTATAGTTTGGTCTGCAAGGGAGTTGGTGACGGCCACACTTCTTTTTGTTCCTCATCTAGTAAGGGACATCGCTGTAAGATGTGTTCCGCTGTTTGGTCTTCTTGACCGCAGGCACAGGTTGGTGATGGCGCCAGCTTGAACTTTCGGTTCATGTGAGCATTGAGCCTGTTGTGGCCAGTACGCAGCCTGATGAGGTTGACTTGCTGCTCTCTGGACATTGTGTGGTAGTCATCTCTGTTTGTCCTTGGCCTCATCAATGCCTTGATGATTGTCTTCTGCTCACTAAAGCTGACACTGTTTTCAGGTTGGTCTTCCACGGCTCCTTCTTTCGCCAGCTCATCTGCCCTTTCATTTCCTGGTATCCCACAGTGTGCTGGTATCCACTGGAGGACAACTCTTCTGGTTTGTCTGACCATCTGTAATGCTTTGGCCAGCTGTGGGAGTTTGTCGTTCTCTAGGGCCTGAAGGACTGAAAGGGCGTCCGAGAGGAAGACAACTTGGTAGCAAGGGTCTGCGGAGTCCTGAACCAAGGAGGCGGCCTGCATGAGAGCTTCTGCTTCTGCTTTATAGTTTGTGCAGTGTTTGCCAGTGGCAACGCTGGATGTAGCTGTGTGTCCCCCAGGGGACTGGATCAGGATGCCAGCACCTCCATTGAGCACGGCGTTAGTTGCTGATCCATCGGTGTATATATGGATCCACGCCTTTTTTGGGTACTGTTCGTCGATCAGGGCTAAGGTGAGTGCCTGTCGAGCTGTGTCATTCTGATCTTCTCCTGAGGTAACATGTGGAACACTGGTGCAGATCTGGATGCCTGGTTTCTCTGTTGCCTTGGGGGTTTCCTCTTCTTCTTGAGTCAGAGGTAGAGTGTTCTGTGGGAGGACTTCCCTGTACTGTCGAGAAAGTCTCTTGCTCTCGTGTACAAAACTGCTCCGTTTGAGCCGGTTCTTGGTGAGGTTGCTCAGTCTGTGCTTCATGGGGTGGTCGGGTAGGCACTAGAGCTTCTCGGCCTGTACCATCTTCTTCTTCTTCTTGGCGTTCGCAGAGGTTACACAATCAGTCCAGCACTGGTGATAAATGTTGTCGTTTTCTCCAACTCCTGTCGACTGCCGTATAGTTTGGTCTGCAAGGGAGTTGGTGACGGCCACACTTCTTTTCGTTCCTCATCTAGTAAGGGACATCGCTGTAAGATGTGTTCCGCTGTTTGGTCCTCTTGACCGCAGGCACAGGTTGGTGATGGCGCCAGCTTGAACTTTCGGTTCATGTGAGCATTGAGCCTGTTGTGGCCAGTACGCAGCCTGATGAGGTTGACTTGCTGCTCTCTGGACATTGTGTGGTAGTCATCTCTGTTTGTCCTTGGCCTCATCAATGCCTTGATGATTGTCTTCTGCTCACTAAAGCTGACACTGTTTTCAGGTTGGTCTTCCACGGCTCCTTCTTTTGCCAGCTCATCTGCCCTTTCATTT
Source organism: Littorina saxatilis (assembly GCF_037325665.1). Classification (NCBI taxonomy): domain Eukaryota; kingdom Metazoa; phylum Mollusca; class Gastropoda; order Littorinimorpha; family Littorinidae; genus Littorina; species Littorina saxatilis. The sequence goes on along the minus strand of NW_027127501.1, from coordinate 15,706 downwards.
CCTGGTATCCCACAGTGTGCTGGTATCCACTGGAGGACAACTCTTCTGGTTTGTCTGACCATCTGTAATGCTTTGGCCAGCTGTGGGAGTTTGTCGTTCTCTAGGGCCTGAAGGACTGAAAGGGCGTCCGAGAGGAAGACAACTTGGTAGCAAGGGTCTGCGGAGTCCTGAACGAAGGAGGCGGCCTGCATGAGAGCTTCTGCTTCTGCTTTATAGTTTGTGCAGTGTTTGCCAGTAGCAACGCTGGATGTAGCTGTATGTCCCCCAGGGAACTGGATGAGAATGCCTGCTCCTCCATTGAGCACGGCGTTAGTTGCTGATCCATCAGTGTATACATGGATCCACGCCTCTTTTGGGTACTGTTCGTCGATCAGGGCTAAGGTGAGTGCCTGTCGAGCTGTGTCATTCTGATCTTCTCCTGAGGTAACATGTGGAACACTGGTGCAGATCTGGATGCCTGGTTTCTCTGTTGCCTTGGGGGTTTCCTCTTCTTCTTGAGTCAGAGGTAGAGTGTTCTGTGGAAGGACTTCCCTGTACTGTCGAGAAAGTCTCTTGCTCTCGTGTACAAAACTGCTCCGTTTAAGCCGGTTCTTGGTGAGGTTGCTCAGTCTGTGCTTCATGGGGTGGTCGGGTAGGCACTTGAGCTTCTCGGCCTGTACCATAGTCTTGGCTTCTCTTCTCTGACAGAGGGGTTGGATGGTGGTAAGCTTCTCCATTTCCTTGATGGGCGTGGATTTCATTGCACCGGTGATGAGTCGGAGGGCCTGGTTTTGCACACGGTCAAGGGTCTGCAGGTTTGTCTTGGCTGAGGTTGACCACGCTGTGGAGCCGTACTCGAGGTGGGGTCTGATTGTTCCCTGGTATACTGTCTTCAGTATCTTCTCGTTCGCTCCCCAGGTGGTACCTGCCAGCTTCCTGAGTATGGCTAGCTTGCGCCGGGCCTTTGTCTCTGCCTGTGCAATGTGTGGTTTGGCCTGTACCATAGTCTTGGCTTCTCTTCTCTGACAGAGGGGTTGGATGGTGGTAAGCTTCTCCATTTCCTTGATGGGCGTGGATTTCATTGCACCAGTGATGAGTCATACACGTAAAATTCCACTCGTGCAAAAACACGAGTGTACGCGGGAGTTTCAGCCCACGAACGCAGAAGAAGAAGAAGAAGACAGAGAAGGGAAGAGAGTTCCAGAGTGGTGGTGCAGCACAACAGAAGGTCAATACATCGACCAAGACAACACACAGGACTGGACAAATGTAATAGTACACGCAAGATGCAAGCAAAGAGAAGTTGAAAAGAAAGAAGAATACAGTAGAAAACAAGAAATTCCTCCGAGGTAGGAAAAACACCCCCGTTGGTCAAAGGGAAATAACCATTCTCACTGCCACCAACTGAGAAGGTTATTTCCCTTTGACCATTAATATGTCCCTCTATAAGTCCTTGTAGAATCTTAATCCACTAATAACTCCCTAACCGTGTGTTTGACTGGTCCCAATTTTTGTAAGGACCGTCTCAGGAATGTATAGAACCTGTTCACCAAGTTTGGTGACGATCGGTCCGTTCATTCTTGAGATCTATATGCGAACACAAACACACAAACAAACACATCGACCGAATCCTATACACACCCCTATACCGGGGGTGTAAACACACAGGTGTGAAACCTTAAAGTAGGCTGATGAATGACACGAAATCAGAAAAGGAAGACAACAACTTAAAGAAAGACAGGCAGACAGACAGGAAGTAGAAAAGTAAAAAGGAAAGATAGAAAGAAATTAAGAAAAACGAACAGACAGAAGGCACGTATGTTTTGGCTGATAACACTCTCGTATTTAAAAGGTAATGGTTCAGCCCTTGCGTTATACAAGCAAACCTTACGAGAGAGAAAAAATAGAGAAAGGAAGCAAGAAAGAAATAATGGAAGAAAGGAACAGTGAAAGAAAAACAAACCACAAAAGGCTGAAACAAAGATAAAAAGCAAAGACATAAAATAAAAGAAGGAAGATTGAACAGATAACAGAACAAATTAAAAGTCGATACGAAAAAATGTAATTAACGACGACAAGTAATACAGAGGAATCGTGGACAAAAGCTACTTTGACCTAGACAAGAACATACAGAAAAAAAGCCTATTAACTTTTAAAATCAGTGCAGCCACTGTCAGACACGCCGCTTAAATATTTCCCTCACACAAATATTAACTAAAGCGCCGGAAAGTTGTCGACAAACAAAATACCCTGGCAAAAACAAAAGAAGAACATGAGTTTTCAAAAATATATAAGTGCCGTTCACATGGCAGACTTTCGACCAACGTTTCCCCAACTCGTGTTGGTTTGAAATCACTCCCGAGTTGTTGAGACCAATTGTGACCCTCCACCACGGAATGAGTCGCATGTCACCTTTGCATGATTTTCATATTTTTTACATTTTCCTAAAGAGTTTTTTATGCTCTATCCAGTGGTGAAAACCGTTTTAGAAAAGAGCGAACACTTTTTGAGTTATAAGCCTGTGACTAAGGTGACCCTCACACTGTTACCAGACACTCCCCGGACTTATATTAAGCCTAGCGCAGAACCGCGCGAGGTGACATGCGACTCATTTCGTGGTGGAGGGTCACAATTCGGCGAAAGGTCCGCCATGTGAACGGCCCCAACGATTTAGGTTCGATATGTGACAGATTTAGCCGCGACTCTAAAACCCAGTTGAGCGCTGCTCGACTCGGTCGTGACTTGGCGCAGATTTTGCGCAGACTTTTCTTATCGCGCTTACTGATTGGTTAGCTCTAACCAAACTGCTCTTCCAGCATCAGGAGGTAGTAGGTCCGATAGCTGAACTTGCCTTCAAGTCTGCCGAAAATCGCCGCTTAAAACTAGTGTGAGCGTCTGTGCTGTTCACACGGGCAGCGAGTTTCATTTGATTTGGTGCCGACTAGAATTGCCTTGACGTTGGGGGAAAGTTGGTACAAAGTCTGCCATGTGAACAGCACTTAAGAAGTAGCAATGCAGGAAGGACCCATTGACTGATCTATGTTTCCTTTCAAGAAACACATGTTAAGCCTTGCCCTTTAAAAATCACATAAAGGAAGAACAAAAAAACAATCGGAAGAAAAATACACACATTTCAAAATAAATAAGCATTTATTTATGTTTTTGAAAGAAAAAGGATCGTTACAAGCAAAACGTACAGAAACAAAACTAACGAAAACGTACAGTCACGCGAAAAGCGGGGTCAAGGGGCAGATGAAACGAAACGGAAGGGGGCGATACATTAAAGGGAATAGAAGAAAAAACAAGTCGCGTAATGCGAAAATACAATATTTAGTCAAGTAGCTGTCGAACTCACAGAATGAAACTGAACGCAATGCAACGCAGCAAGACCGTATACTCGTGGTCCACCGCTCACGGCATAGGCAGTGAAATTGACAAGAAGAGCGCGCGAGCGGGGTAGTGGTTACGCTATGCTGCATAGCACGCTTTTCTGTACCTCTCTTCGTTTTAACTTTCTGAGCGTGTTTTTAATCCAAACATATCATATCTATATATTTTTGGAATCAGGAACCGACAAGGAATAAGATGAAAGTGTTTTTAAATTGATTTCGAAAAAAAAAATTTGATAATAATTTTTATATATTTAATTTTCAGAGCTTGTTTTTAATCCGAATATAACATATTTATATGTTTTTGGAATCAGCAAATGATGGAGAATAAGATAAACGTAAATTTGGATCGTTTTATAAATTTTTATTTTTTTTTACAATTTTCCGATTTTTAATGACCAAAGTCATTAATTAATTTTTAAGCCACCAAGCTGAAATGCAATACCGAAGTCCGGGCTTCGTCGAAGATTACTTGACCAAAATTTCAACCAATTTGGTTGAAAAATGATGGCGTGACAGTGCCGCCTCAACTTTCACGAAAAGCCGGATATGACGTCATCAAAGACATTTATCAAAAAAATGAAAAAAACGTTCGGGGATTTCATACCCAGGAACTCTCATGTCAAATTTCATAAAGATCGGTCCAGTAGTTTAGTCTGAATCGCTCTACACACACACACACACACACACACACAGACACACAGACACACAGACACACACACGCACATACACCACGACCCTCGTTTCGATTCCCCCTCGATGTTAAAATATTTAGTCAAAACTTGACTAAATATAAAAACGAGCTACAGAAGAGAAAGAAAACAGACGGCAAACAGCTGATCAACTCGAAACTAAGTGGACAGTACGCCCGCAGCGGAAGTCGAAGCAGTCAAGTGGCAAAGCGGACAGAAATCAGTGCGCGAGCAGTAAAGTAGTCCCCCTGAATGGCACCGCTCTATCAACGGCCATCAAACTCAGACGGCTTCGATCGCAAGCCAACTCATCTGGGACAAGACAAGAACTGATAGCAATTGAGAGCTCTCTGTGAGCACGTTCAACGCGGCATTTCTTGGGTGCCAGACTTGGAAAGACGTCTGCAAACAGTCGCAGGACAAGGGTTTGGATGACTGGCACCGCATTGCTCGTAATCTCTGTACATATTTGTCCCCTTCTTGTACCGGATTCTTGGGGCATGAGGGCCTGAGCGTGTGTGTAACGGCGCTTTGGCATGTCCTAGGAAAGGGTGTATTTATGTGGGTAGGGGGGCATGGTGTGGGGGGGGGGTTTAGGGGGGTTGGGTTGTAGGGTGGTGTGTATGTGTGTGTGGGGTATATATATATATGTGTGTGTGTGTGCGTGTGTGGGTGGGTGTGTGGGTGTGTGTTCTGTCTGTCTGTCTTTTGTCTATGTGTCTGTCCGTCTGCATGTGTACGTTTCTTTGCTTGTCAGTTTGTCTTTCGGACTACATTCTCCGCCATTCTCTGAAAAAACAAGTCCCCTAAAAAACGAACCAAACGGATGAAAACCATGCCACAAGAAGAACGACACACATATCAAAGTCAACTAGTTCTACCTCTGCTCGCTTGGTATTTTGGTTACTGGCAGTTCTAGGTTAACTCGATACTGAAACCTAATAAATAAAAGCCATCAACTGTCACTTTTAATTCACTCTAGACATTTTCACCACACACACACGCACACACGCACGCACGCACGCACGCACGCACGCACGCACACACACACATACACACACAAACACACACACACACACACACGCACGCACGCACGCACACACGCACACACGCACACACACACACACACACACAAACACACACACACACACACACACACACACACACACAGCGGGAAATGTCTCCTAGTCTTGGCCCGCTGTAATTTGAAACTCAATTCTAAGTCTCTGGTGTTGTTTTTGTCAGTAATTGACTCTGTCGTTGGTAATGTGGTAAACCCCTTTGGTTATCTTCCCCACACAGTAGTTCTTAAGAAGAACATTTAGTATTTTCATCATTTTCACGAGTTTTCATTCACAAGCACCTGGGAAATAAATGTCATGTTCCCCGGGGAATAAATCCCCGGTTACCATAGTTGCAGGAAGCCCTATTACATGGATAATCAAAAGCAAACCCAATAGAAACGCTCGAGGATTCTTCGGCTCTTTTCATCGGCGTTTCCCCAGACCTAAACAGACGACACTGCTTCGCCAAGTTCCAAATTATACGAACTGGCAAACTGGCAAATGTAAACAAAAAACAAAACTACCTCATCAAAGGTCATACATTTATGCTTTATCGCAAACAAATGAAACCTATCGATATGT
>NW_027127501.1:0-5000 GCF_037325665.1 Littorina saxatilis | reverse complement strand
ATGCTTCCTCCGAAAGCGGCGTATGGCTGCCTAAAATGGCGGGGTACGGTCATACACGTACGTAGGAATTTCAGCCCACGAACGCAGAAGAAGAAGAAGAAGTATTTTTATTTACGAGAATTTATATCGCGCACATATCTCACCACACAAGGCGACTCAAGGCGCATGTTACCTATTAATGCCGTGTGAGATGGAATTTTTTTTACACAATATATCACGCATTCACATCGACCAGCAAAGCTCAAGCCTATTAGGGCGAGCATTCACCTTTCACGGCCTTTATTCCAAGTCACACGGGTATTTGATGGACATTTTTATCTATGCCTATACAATTTTGCCAGGAAAGACTTTTTTTTCAATCGTGGGATCTTTAACGTGCACACCCCAATGTAGTGTACACAAATGGATGTATGTGACCAAATGGATGGGTGGTCTTATATGCCATCCAACGGCCTGGTCAGATCTGAAAACATGATTGCTTATAAATACGAGAATGAATATTTACTTTAATCAAGAGACAATAGCATCCGTCCAGAAAAATAGAGAAAAGGCGAAGGTTTATTGCAACAAACACAATGTGCATGTACAACGGGGGGGGGGGGGGGGGGGGGGGGGGAGGGGGGGGGTACTAATTTACACGCGAATAAAATGGACACCAACTTGACCGTCAGGATGCTAAGTGACAGTAAATGAACACTTCGAGCATCAAAAAACAAAACGATAAGATGAAGACAAGAATCATGAAATCATGAAATCATTCGATCCCACCAATCTTTTTCTCTATAATTATCTTAACGCGTAGAACACGTAATTTGACAATGCGATTAGTCGCAGCTTGAAAAATAGAGAGAAAGGGAGAAAGAGAGAGAGAGAGAGAGAGAGAGAGAGAGAGAGAGAGAGAGAGAGAGAGAGGAGAGAGAGCAAGACATGCAGAAAGAGAGAGAGAGAGAGAGAGAGAAAGAGGGAGAGAGAGAGAGGAAGAAAGAGAGAAAGAAAGAGAGAGAGAGAGAGAGAGAGAGAGAGAGAGAGAGAGAGAGAGAGAGAACGAACGAACGAACGAACGAACGAACTTTATTACTCAAGGATGGAGATTTTAGGCTCACGCCTAGTCTTACAATCTGTCCCTGCTAAACTAAAACATAAAAATAAAGACAATAAAAGGACAATTGTCAATCGCAATCATACAGTATTACTAATTACAACATTACCTATACGAATACATAATGCATGATAGAACATTGAAATGTACATGTATGTCAATATAATACAAAGAAAAAGAAAAGTCGACTCGCACACACACGCGCGCCGCATGCATGCAATCACGTTCGCACTCAATACAACACACACACACACACACACACACACACACAGAGCAAGACATACAGAAAGAGAGAGAGAGACAGACAGACAGTGAGACAGAGAGACAGAGAGATACAGAGAAAGAGAGAGATATTCATTATGTGAGTACGTTATTACATGCGTATCGAGAAGATACGCGAGGTTCAGATGGAGGGGGTGGTGGAGGGTGAGAGGGGGTAAGGACGAGTTATTGTACGCCTGTCTTCTGCGCACGTCCATGTGATTATATGTGTCCTAAACGATGCGAACTATATACATACGCACAATGTTCGGCGTATATCAAGGTCAAAGCCCAGACGTATGAATATTCTATTGCAGTTTGTGCACGAAACTTGAGAACTGTGACGTCTGCTTCTCGTTCTAGGGCTGATCAGTGTTTAACAGAGACAAGTGCAAAGAAGTAATAAGAAATTTAATAATTCTGTACTTTCAAAAACATGCACGTGATCATTCTTGCAGACATCAATCCCTTTCTCTTAGAACCTTCAAATGAAAGTTTTATAGATTATGATTTCTCTGGTGTGATTTCACACACACGTAACAACATTGTCTTTCTTCTTCTTGTTGCGTCGACGTTTAGCATCGAAGAGCGGAACGTACTTCTTCTCGTTGAAAATGTATTTCGGTTTACACAAATGAAGACGTGATGGTGTGTTAATGTTCACAAAATATAAAGCAGTCTACTCATCATGATAAACTCGATCTGGGTGACACTTGGGGACGTTGGTGGTTCCTTCCGTGGTTACCGCTGACGTTGCCCTTCCCACAGTGTTCACACGACATCATTTACACAAGCATTGTACACCCCTGTACACTTGCACCTTCTGCAACACACACGTGCAATATCTGTTATTATCAAGTATGATTTCCATCGATATCATTCAATTTGTTTCTCTAAAACAAACACAGAAACAAGAGTTCACAGACTGACACAAACACATGGAAAATGAACAATACCTGTGTTTTCCTGTGAATCAATAATGTTAAAATGCATTAGCGTGTTTTACCTTCGGTTAGTGGACCTTTGGAGATCGCAAAAATGTGGAAATCCGTCCACGGAAGGTGAAACATATGCTAGTGCAATCTACGTGGCTTCGTTGATTGCTGCCATCTTGGAGTCAATGAAACGGTCAGAGCATTGCATCCTAGCAACCTCAACTGAATATATGTACAGTTCATATTCACGAATTAATACCAATGCACGCTGTTTCCTTTTGTTCTCTTCGTTTAAATTTCTTTCCATGAAGATAAACAAATTCTTGCCTTGTACGCTGCACTAGTTTTGGACTAATGGCGCGAGCGTTGACGTCATATGTATACAGTGTCGTCATGACGTAGTCTCGGTCATTTAACCTCGTTTTGTGTACGCAACTAGTGAAGTCTCGATTAATATGAGAGAGGGAGTCGATACACGAATTCCATTCGTCACATAACCCCATGGATCAAGATAATTATCCTATCGCAAGTAGATAATTATTCATCGTACGACGCTCTGCTCATATAATCTGTACCGTGGTTGTCCTTGTCTCTATCTTTCTCCTCTATTGGGATCGCCCAATATCCTTTCGTCAAGTCTAGCTTTGAAAAGTATTTCGCTTTTCCTAAACTTTGAAACAGATGGTCGACATCGGTGATGGGTTCAGCGTCGAACACTACCACGTTGTTCAGAGCTCTCAGATCAGAACAGAAACGGTACTTTCCGTCCTTCTTCTTTATCAGGACGATGGGAGAGTTGTATGGAGAGTTTGCAGGTTCGATGACATGCAACTTCAGCATTTCTTCAATTTCCTTTTCGACAGTTTCTACCATGGCGTGAGGTATGGGTCTGGGTTTCACAAAGACTGGTTTCTTCTCTGTCACTTCAATGGAACATTTTTCCAGGTTCGTCGTCTTTGGAACATCTGTTAGGAACTCTTCAAATTCTTCACAGATCATCTTCGCCTCCTTGACCTTTGCCTCGTCCAATTTCTCGTCGAAATGGATGTTCTTCACATTTTCGGTTCTTTGAGTTTCTAGGAGGGGTAACATCTTCTGAATGTCATACTTGAAAATGTCATCGTCCATCGTGTTGTCCTCTTCCATGATAACAGCCACGACCTTTTCTCCTCCGTCTTCTTCATCACTTTCTTCTTCGTTTGAAGCAGGAACACTCGCTTGGGCAGATGAACTGGGATTGGGAGTGGCGGAACTCAATTCCCGTTCTTGGTACTCCTTGATGAGGTTGATGTGGTAGATCCGTGTTCTTCTGCCAACTTGGATCTTGTAGTCGAATTCATTCAACTTTTCCACAACCTTGTAGGGACCTGACCATGTAAGTTCCAGCTTGTTGTTCTTCACAGGGCGTAGAAGTAGAACCCGTTTTCCGACTTCTAGCGTCCTTGGTTTTGTTTTCTTGTTGAAGAAATGGGCTTGCTTGCTGGCCGCTTTCTTCAGGTTCTCACGTGCCACGTTGCACGTTTCTTCTATTCTGTTCCTGAGGTTGACTACATATTCCGCTGTAGTCTTCTGCTCCCTTGAGATTTCTTCTTCGGTCCATGTTTGGCGCAGCACTTGCATGGGTCCTTTGACAGATCTCCCATACAGCAGCTCAAACGGCGAAAATCCCATGCTTTCTTGTGGGGCTTCTCTGTATGCGAACAGGAGGGCGGGGATAAACGTGTCCCATTCCCTCGGTTGATCGATCGCTAACTTTTTCAGCATGCTCTTCAGTGTGGAGTTGAACCTTTCGACCAAACCATTCGCTTGAGGGTGAAACGGTGCAGTCATATGGTGTTTGATGCTGAGAAAGTCGTTCACTTCTTTCATCAGGTGGCTGGTGAACTGTGTGCCTTGGTCCGTTATCACTTCATCTGGGATTCCCAATCTAGTCCACATCTCCCAGAGAGCTTCAGCTACGGTGTCTGCTTGGATGTTTTTCAGGGCTACGGCTTCGGGGTATCGGGTAGCGTAGTCAACAGATACCAAGATGTATTGTTTCTTGCTCTCCGACATAGGTTTGACCGGGCCGATGATATCCACCGCAACTCTCTTGAAAACTGAACTGATGGGTGGCATCCTTCCCAGAGGGACTTTCTTTGTCTGACTTTTCGGCGCAGTTCTTTGGCATGTGTCACAGGACAAGCAATACCTACGAATGTCTCCTGCACACCCTGGCCACCAGAATTCTGCTCTAATTCTGTCAGATGTTTTTCTTTGACCTAAGTGTCCTGCCATGGGGTGATCGTGACCAAATGAAAGAACTTTGTTCCTGAGTTTCTTCGGAACGATTACTAGTGAACGGTCGTTTCCGTGGCGATCTTTCGTTGTTCTATACAGGATTTCTTTCTTGTATGAATACCGTATCCCATTGATCCCTTCTGGAGAGTTGGCAAATTGCCTGATGGTCTTCAACGAAGGGTCACTTGCCTGTTCTCTCTTCAGATCAGCTGGCGAATACAGTCTTTCTTCTTCCTTGACTCCCTGTTTGTGGCTGCAGCTTGGTTTCTGGGCGTCCTCTGTCGCTTGTGCTCTCGTGGTAACAGCAGCTGCTGTCCCAGGGTACCATGCTGGGTCTCGAACAGGATATGTGGGAGTCAATTTCTTCTCTTTACCTAGTCCATACCATTTACCTATGAGGACAGGGTAAATTGGGTCGTCCATCC
>NW_027127500.1:50000-55000 GCF_037325665.1 Littorina saxatilis | reverse complement strand
TTTTTCAATTAAATGGATTGAAATTTGTGTAAAGCAATCTTCGACGAAGGCCGAACTTCGGTATTGCATTTCAGCTTGGTGGCTTAAAAATTAATTAATGACTTTGGCCATTAAAAATCTGAAAATTGTAATTTTTTTATTTTTTTATATAAAACGATCCACATTTACGTTCATCTTATTTTACATCATTTCCTGATTCCAAAAACATATAAATATGTTATATTTGGATTAAAAACAAGCTCTGAAAATTAAAAATATAAAAAAATTATGATCAAAATTAAATTTCCGAAATCCATTTAAAGGAACGGTAAGTGTCAATGTTTTCTTTAATTGTAAAAGTTGTATGTTCAATGGAATGGTAAGTCTGAACAAAATAATTACTTTATTTTGTTTTTAGCCAGTGAATGTGGATGCATCAAAATCTTGATAGACATCAAACAAATTCATGTTAGTGAAACTAGTACACATATTGCATCAATCTTTAGTTGAAATCGCAGGTACTTGCATGTTTCAGGTGCAAGAGATTCGACCTGATGAACTGGTGGTAACGTTCCTTCGAAGGAAACCGGAGGGGAACTACTAATAGGGAGATTTAAAAAACGAAACGTCGCGACGTTTCGTTTTGAAGTTGTGGTAAACGTCATCATTTCGGGGGTCTCTCGCTGGAAAGGTGAAGGTCAACTGAAACGGAACGTGGAACGTCAAAACGCAGTCACGTTTTCCACCCCCAAAAAACGAACAATATTTCGTCAACTTTTGTGAGTATTTTTGCACACTAACAGTTTTATTTGTTGGCCATTTTATGCATTGCTAGATTCATCAACCCTTTCACAGTCTTTCAGCGCTGAGAATGTGTTCATTGGAGGTAGACAACTGTTGTGAACTGAAATATTTTGAAGGGTGCTGATCCAACTTCATGGTGAGAAAGCAAATGGCGAAGCAGAAGTAGGTCATCGCATCGAATTTTTATTCTGGCTTCGTATGTGATTTTGTATAAACAAAGTCTGTGTGATTTATTTGGACTGAAAATAATCAAAGTATGCCCGATTCTGGACCACCTCCTAGGGTTTTTTTTCCATTCTGATCGAGGACAGACGTGATAATTTCACTTGAAGATTTATTCATTCCGAAACGAAACGTGAATACATCTAAATCTTGTCTGCGGCCTATGCCGTCTCGTTTCACGTTCCGTTTCGCGGGGTGACTCATTCACCAAACGAAACGAGCTGCAAAACGAAACGTGCTGTCTTTTAAATCTCCCTATTGCTTTCCAGGGATCGATGATATTTCCTTAGTCCCTACATCTGATGCAACCATGATTCGTAACCCCACCTTCACTGCCAGGGGGCATTATTTCTTTTAAAATAAATTAATTAACTGCAAGTGGCAACTGTTCTATATGTAACCAATGCCTTTGGTTTATTGTCTTAACAATTGAATGAACCACTTTTAAACATTTGCATTCTTCATGTCAAACCTTATAATACATGTCTGCTTGTTCGTTTCCGAGTTACGTCGGTGATGAACTTTTCATTAATGTTTCTCTTTTTTGGGGCAAAGTTTGCTTAATTTTGTCCAGCTTTTTTTCTTTCTGTTCTTGTTTTAGTGTTTGGCATTTTACCTAAGAAGAATCTGGTTGCAAAATCAGCTTCATTTAGTAAAGTTTGTGGGAAAAAGCATAACCGTTTCTTTGTTACAAAAGTGATGTTTCCATGTTACATCGGTGACCATTTTGCATTCTTTTGGGATAACTTTCTAACATTTTGTCTTAGAGCAACAAATCTTTGTATATATGCTATTGTGAAGGTTAAATGTCAATAAGACTGAATGAATGCCATGTATCAACATGTTCTGATCAGGATATCATTAATTAATTTTCATTTTTGTATTGAAATTTTGACGAATGCATGGAACTTTGAAAAAAAACATTATTTTGTTGTTTCATGTAGTCATTTCATATTGAACTCTATAATGGCTTGTGATTCAACAATAAAAACTGAATAAAAGTCGTTTTCAGCCTTATAAATGCAGTTTTTTTGTCTTTTATTGTTTCCATGTTACACGGGTGATTTTACACACATGGTCCAAATAATGCTCAATATATGGCAAACTAAAGGCAATGTTATATTTTTTCTTGTTTAAACTGAAAAGGTACACCCTGAGAAGTGTGTAAATAGTATTATCAACGTTTTCTGGGAAGATTTTACTTTTGGTGATAATGTCACAAACAGAGGACGAGATTCTGAGACGCACCCTGATATACACAGGGTGCAATACAGAATGTTGATATACACAGGGTGCAATACAGAATGTTGATATACACAGGGTGCAATACAGAATGGTGATATACACAGGGTGCAATACAGAATGTTGATGTACACAGGGTGCAATACAGAATGTTGATATGCACAGGGCGCAATACAGAATGTTGATATACACAGGGTGCAATACAGAATGTTGATGTACACAGGGTGCAATACAGAATGTTGATATGCACAGGGTGCAATACAGAATGTTGATATACACAGGGTGCAATACAGAATGTTGATATACACAGGGCGCAATACAGAATGTTGATATGCACAGGGTGCAATACAGAATGTTGATATACACAGGGTGCTATACAGAATGTTGATATACACAGGGTGCAATACAGAATGTTGATGTTCGCAGGGCGCAATAAAGTAGAGTGACGTAGTTATGCGATTGTAAAAGCACGGACTGGGAATCATAAAAAGCAACAGTTGTAACTTAACTTTGTTCGTCGTTAAATTATTCTTCAATTTATGTCGGTTGGAAAAAGTAATGTTCATGCACATTTAAACAACTATGTTTTATCTCGGTATGCATACAGGTTTAATCGCGGGTCACTGCCTCTTTAACAATAACTTACCTTTGCCAGGCGTACATTTTCCGATCCAAGTGTGTATGCACCCAAACCCCGGCGGCACTGATAACTAGATTGAATGTGCGTGCATGAAATGGATTTGATGCGCGCGCAATGATTCTATGTATAATGAGCGCGCACATGTGTTGAACCACAATGCGTTCCATACTGTCCTGACGGAGCAGGCTGTCCGCAGGACTGTCGTTGACGTCACGACCAAAGATAGCGGGGTCTCTGTGTAGACCTGGCCGTGTAGTACGCGATGACGTCACGACCAGAGATAACGAAAGCTGTGTCTAAAAGTGACCGTTTAACACGCGATGACGCCTCGACCAAAGATAACGGGAGCTGTGTCTGGGACTTTCTGTGTAGCACGCGACCTTTGTGATAACAATAATAACAGGTCTGATTCTAGAAGCTGTGTTCACTATGGCGTCACTCACAAGTAAGTCATGTTTTATGGTCGTTCTGTAGCCTACAACAATCAAACGCAAGACAAGTAAGATAAAGAAACGTTTGTTAATGACAAAACAATATGTTACAGTCATACAGTCACAGATATTTCGGCCAAGCGGTCTCTTAATTACACAGACAAACACATTCTAATTCAGCAAAAAAAGACCTGGCGCGCAAAAGGTGCAGCCGCTTGGGGAGAAGACACACGCGAGGAAATGATTATAATTATGACGAACATAATTTTCATGTATTGTTTTTGAATGTAGCTTTTATACTGAGGTGAACGAGCTGGCGTACAGTACGGTCCTATCCCGTTATACATGCTACCCGTTATACATGCTATACATGCTACCCGTTATACATGATACCCGTTATACATGCTACCCGTTATACATGCTACCCGTTATACATGCTACCCGTTATACATGCTACACGTTATACATGCTACCCGTTATACATGCTACCCGTTATACATGCTACCCGTTATACATGCTACCCGCTATTCATGCTACACGTTATACATGCTACACGTTATACATGCTACTCGTTATACATGCTACCCGTTATACATGCTACCCGTTATACATGCTACCCGCTATTCATGCTACACCTTATACATGCTACTCGTTATACATGCTACCCGCTATTCATGCTACACGTTATACATGCTACCCGCTATACATGCTACCCGTTATACATGCTACCCGTTATACATGCTACCCGTTATACATGCCACACGTTATACATGCTACCCGTTATACATGCTACCCGTTATACATGCTACACGTTATACATGCTACCCGTTATACATGCTACCTGCTGTACATACTACCCGTTATACATGCTACACGTTATACATGCTACCCGTTATACATGCTACCCGTTATACATGCTACCCGCTATACATGCTACTCGTTATACATGCTACCCGTTATACATGCTACCCGTTATACATGCTACCCGTTATACATGCTACCTGCTATACATACTACCCGTTATACATGCTACACGTTATACATGCTACCCGTTATACATGCTACCCGCTATACATGCTACCCGTTATACATGCTACCCGTTATACATGCTACACGTTATACATGCTACTCGTTATACATGCTACACGTTATACATGCTACCCATTATACATGCTACTCGTTATACATGCTACACGTTATACATGCTACCCATTATACATGCTACCCGTTATACATGCTACCCGTTATACATGCTACTCGTTATACATGCTGCCCGTTATACATGCTACCCGTTATACATGCTACCCGTTATACATGCTACCCGCTATACATGCTACCCGTTATACATGCTACCCGTTATACATGCTACCCGTTATACATGCTAAGCGTTATACATGCTACCCGTTATACATGCTACACGTTATACATGCTACCCGTTATACATGCTAAGCGTTATACATGCTACCCGTTATACATGCTACACGTTATACATGCTACCCGTTATACATGCTACCCGCTATACATGCTACCCGTTATACATGCTACCCGCTATACATGCTACCCGTTATACATGCTACCCGTTATACATGCTAAGCGTTATACATGCTACCCGTTATACATGCTACACGTTATACATGCTAAACGTAAAACATGCTACCCGTTATACATGCTACCCGTTATAC
>NW_027127500.1:10000-47500 GCF_037325665.1 Littorina saxatilis | reverse complement strand
GTCGTCATCGTCGTCATCGTCGTCGGAGACCAACTGTCTCACATTAGATGAATGTTCCTGATCCACACAATTATGCCAGTGTTTACAGTTCCTGTTTACTACAGTGTCATGTTACGCACATCACTTGTCGCGTAATACTTTAATTTGACGTCGTCTACGTCTCACACAATCTTCTCGCTGATTATGGTTCTTCGGTGGCAGTTCACACATTCAGTGACTCCACAATGTTATGATTAAGTTTCTTCAGTGGCAGTTCACTCGTCCAGTAACTCCACAAACTTATGATCATGTTTCTTCTGTGGCAGTTCACTCTTACAGTAACTCCAAACTTAACGGGTACATACCCGGGAATACATACCACCCACGCAATACCGCTCGTGGTGGCTATGGGGTGCGGCTTCACCCAGTTCCCGGTACTCCTGCGTCGTTACAACCTTGCGCTCTTAAACATCACTTCGTAGCGCCAAGGAGGGGATGCCCATCTCTCTCTCTCTCTCCCTGTCTAGTGGTTCCACCCATCACTCCGACCCGGGGTGCTGCGTAAAAAGTTTAGGCTATCATAAGTCTCAATTCTTAGCAAAACTTTTCTACGAAATAATACTACTATTCTTTTCCAATACTGTTCAACTATCCGTCCACTAACTTATGCGGATATATTATTTACACCAGCTCATTTATGAGTAACTTCATTACCAAAGGAACATACGACCTTCCTTTTCAACATGGCTGACACAGCGGCTCACGCTTTTCCAGCCCAATTTACAACATGACTCTTCCAGTCATTTTCACCCGTCAATATTTCTGAGCAAAATACAATTGAATAAATACCTGTATCTTTACAGCCCAGAACCACCCATGGTTCGTCCGCACACTAGTCTCTCGGTGTCAGACCACAGTGTTCGCAGTGAGCAGCATTCTCGCCCCACACGGAGACATAAACACGTCTGTCTCGTCTGATTGCCAAGTACGCTCTGTCTTCACACGTCACGAAGCTACCCTATTTCTCTCCCCTTGGCTACAGCAGCCAATGAAGATACGCCTTACAAAACTAGGCCCCGCCGTCCAGTAGTGATACTACAAGAATGGCCAGCCAATCTGCACAACATTTGTTTACACCATCCAATACTAGATTATGTACAATCCATTTGTCACACCATGTCACTGACTAAACTGTTCACCCTGTAACACACAGTCCATGTCACTGACTAAACTGTTCACCCTGTAACATACAGTCCATGTTACTGACTAAACTGTTCACCCTGTGACACACAGTCCATGTCACTGACTAAACTGTTCACCCTGTAACACACAGTCCATGTCACTGACTAAAACTGTTCACCATGTAACACACAGTCCATGTCACTGACTAAACTGTTCACCCTGTAACACACAGTCCATGTCACTGACTAAACTGTTCACCCTGTAACACACAGTCCATGTCACTGACTAAACTGTTCACCCTGTAACAGACAGTCCATGTCACTGACTAAACTGTTCACCCTGTAACATACAGTCCATGTCATTGACTAAACTGTTCACCCTGTAACACACAGTCCATGTCACTGACTAAACTGTTCACCCTGTAACACAAAGTCCATGTCACTGACTAAACTGTTCACCCTGTAACACACAGTTCATGTCACTGACTAAACTGTTCACCCCGTAACACACAGTCCATGTTACTGACTAAACTGTTCACCCTGTAACACACAGTCCATGTTACTGACTAAACTGTTCACCCTGTAACACACAATCCATGTCATTGACTAAACTGTTCACCCTGTAACACACAGTACATGTCACTGACTAAACTGTTCACCCTGTAACACACAGTCCATGTCACTGACTAAACTGTTCACCCTGTAACAGACAATCCATGTTACTGACTAAACTGTTCACCCTGTAACACACAGTCCATGTCACTGACTAAACTGTTCACCCTGTGACACACAGTCCATGTCACTGACTAAACTGTTCACCCTGTAACACACAGTCCATGTCATTGACTAAACTGTTCACCCTGTAACAGACAGTCCATGTCACTGACTAAACTGTTCACCCTGTAACACACAGTCCATGTCACTGACTAAACTGTTCACCCTGTGACACACAGTCCATGTCACTGACTAAACTGTTCACCCTGTAACACACAGTCCATGTCACTGACTAAACTGTTCACCCTGTGACACACAGTCCATGTCATTGACTAAACTGTTCACCCCGTAACATACAGTCCATGTCACTGACTAAACTGTTCACCCTGTAACAGACAGTCCATGTCACTGACTAAACTGTTCACCCTGTAACACACAGTCCATGTCACTGACTAAGCTGTTCACCCTGTGACACACAGTCCATGTCATTGACTAAACTGTTCACGCAGTAACATACAGTCCATGTCACTGACTAAACTGTTCACCCTGTAACACAGAGTCCATGTCACTGACTAAACTGTTCACCCTGTGACACACAGTCCATGTTACTGACTAAACTATTCACCCTGTAACACACAGTCCATGTCACTGACTAAACTGTTCACCCTGTAACATACAGTCCATGTCACTGACTAAACTGATCACCCTGTAACAGACAGTCCATGTCACTGACTAAACTGTTCACCCTGTAACACACAGTCCATGTCAATGACTAAACTGTTCACCCTGTAACACACAGTCCATGCCACTAACTAAACTGTTTACCCTGTAATAGACAGTCAATGTCACTAACTAAACTGTTCACTCTGTAACACACAGTCCATGCCACTAACTAAACTGTTTACCCTGTAATAGACAGTCAATGTCACTAACTAAACTGTTCACTCTGTAACACACAGTCCATGTCACTGACTAAACTGTTCACACTGTAACAGAAAGTCCATGTCACTGACTAAACTGTTCACCCCGTAACAGACAGTCCATGTCACTGTCTAAACTGTTCATCCTGTAACAGACAGTCCATGTCACTGACTAAACTGTTCACCCTGTAACAGACAGTCCATGTCACTGTCTAAACTGTTCACCCTGTAACACACAGTCCATGTCACTGACTAAACTGTTCACCCTGTAACAGACAGTCCATGTCACTGACTAAACTGTTCACCCTGTAACACACAGTCCATGTCACTGACTAAACTGTTCACCCTGTAACACACAGTCCATGTCACTGACTAAACTGTTCACCCTGTAACACACAGTCCATGTCACTGACTAAACTGTTCACCCTGTAACACACAGTCCATGTCACTGACTAAACTGTTCACCCTGTAACACACAGTCCATGTCACTGACTAAACTGTTCACCATGTAACACACAGTCCATGTCACTGACTAAACTGTTCACCCTGTAACATACAGTCCATGTCACTGACTAAACTGTTCACCCTGTAACAGACAGTCCATGTCACTGACTAAACTGTTCACCCTGTAACAGACAGTCCATGTCACTGTCTAAACTGTTCACCCTGTAACAGACAGTCCATGTTACTGACTAAATTGTTTACCCTGTAACAGACAGTTCATGTCACTGACTAAACTGTTCACCCTGTAACAGACAGTTCATGTCACTGACTAAACTGTTCACCCTGTAACAGACAGTCCATGTCACTGACTAAACTGTTCACCCTGTAACACACAGTCCATGTCACTGACTAAACTGTTCACCCTGTAACACACAGTCCATGTCACTGACTAAACTGTTCACCCTGTAACACACAGTCCATGTCACTGACTAAACTGAACACCCTGTAACACACAGTCCATGTCATTGACTAAACTGTTCACCCTGTAACAGACAGTCCATGTCACTGACTAAACTGTTCACCCTGTAACACACAGTCCATGTCATTGACTAAACTGTTCACCCTGTAACACACAGTCCATGTCATTGACTAAACTGTTCACCCTGTAACACACAGTCCATGTCACTGACTATACTGTTCACCCTGTAACATACAGTCCATGTCACTGACTAAACTGTTCACCCTGTAACAGACAGTCCATGTCACTGACTAAACTGTTCACCCTGTAACAGACAGTCCATGTCACTGACTAAACTGTTCACCCTGTAACAGACAGTCCATGTCACTGTCTAAACTGTTCACCCTGTAACAGACAGTCCATGTTACTGACTAAATTGTTTACTCTGTAACACACAGTCCATGTCACTGACTAAACTGTTCACCCTGTAACAGACAGTCCATGTCACTGACTAAACTGTTCACCCTGTAACAGACAGTCCATGTCACTGACTAAACTGTTCACCCTGTAACACACAGTCCATGTCACTGACTAAACTGTTCACCCTGTAACACACAGTCCATGTCACTGACTAACTGTTCACCCTGTAACACACAGTCCATGTCATTGACTAAACTGTTCATCCTGTAACAGACAGTCCATGTCACTGACTAAACTGTTCACCCTGTAACAGACAGTCCATGTCACTGTCTAAACTGTTCACCCTGTAACAGACAGTCCATGTTACTGACTAAATTGTTTACTCTGTAACACACAGTCCATGTCACTGACTAAACTGTTCACCCCGTAACATACAGTCCATGTCACTGACTAAACTGTTCACCCTGTAACAGACAGTCCATGTCACTGACTAAACTGTTCACCCTGTAACACACAGTCCATGTCACTGACTAAGCTGTTCACCCTGTAACACACAGTCCATGTCACTGACTAAACTGTTCACCCTGTAACACACAGTCCATGTCACTGACTAAATTGTTCACACTGTAACAGACAGTCCATGTCACTGACTAAATTGTTCACACTGTAACAGACCGTCCATGTCACTGACTAAACTGTTCACCCTGTAACACACAGTCCATGTCACTGACTAAATTGTTCACACTGTAACAGACAGTCCATGTCACTGACTAAATTGTTCACACTGTAACAGACCGTCCATGTCACTGACTAAATTGTTCACACTGTAACAGACAGTCCATGTCACTGACTAAACTGTTCACCCTGTAACACACAGTCCATGTCACTGACTAAACTGTTCACCCTGTAACATACAGTCCATGTCACTGACTAAACTGTTCACCCTGTAACAGACAGTCCATGTCACTGACTAAACTGTTTACCTTTTTGCAGATATCGTGCTGCTCTTGTGTCTTCTGCCGTTGCCAGGTAAGAAGATGTGTGTGTATGTGGGTGTGTATGTATGTGCGTGTGCGTGTGTGTGTGCGCGCGTGTGTGTGTGTGTGTGTGTGTGTGTGTGTGTGTGTGTGTGTGTGTGGGTGTGTGTGTGCGCGCGTGTCTGTGTGTGTGTGTGTGTGTGTGTGTGTGTGTGTGTGTGTGTGTGTGTGTGTGTGTGTGTGTGTGGCTGTTTGTGTGCGGGTGTGTGTGCGCGCGCGCGCGCGCGTGTGTGTGTGTGTGTGTGTGTGTGTGTGTGTGTGTGTCTGTGTGTGTTTGTGTGTGTGTGTGTGTGTGTGCGTTAGTGTGTGTGTGTGTGTGCGTTAGTGGGTGTGTGTGTTTGAGTGTAATGATGTGTGTGGCCTGTGGAGTGATCATAGTGAGAGATGTGTGTAGCCTTTGGAGTAAATAAAGAGAGAGATGTGTGTGGCCTTTAGAGAGATAACAAGGAGAGATGTTTTTAGCATTTGGAGTGATCACAGGGAGAGATGTGTGTAGCCTTTAGAGTGATCCCAGGGAGAGATGTGTGTAGCCTTTAGAGTGATCACAGAAAAAGATGTGTGTAGCCTTTGGAGTGATCACAGGGAGAGATGTGTGTAGCCTTTGGAGTGATCACAGGGAGAGATGTGTGTAGCCTTTAGAGTGATCACAGAAAAAGATGTGTGTAGCCTTTGGAGTGATCACAGGGAGAGATGTGTGTAGCCTTTAGAGTGATCACAGGGAGAGATGTGTGTAGCCTTTAGAGTGATCACAGGGAGAGATGTGTGTAGCCTTTAGAGTGATCACAGGGAGAGATGTGTGTAGCTTTTGGAGTGATCATAGTGAAATATGTGTGTAACCTTTGGAGTGATCAGAGGGAGATATATGTGTAGCCTTTAGAGTGATCAAAGAGAGAGAGAGAGATGTGTGTAGTCTTAGGAGTGATCAAAGAGAGAGAGATGAGTGTAGCCTTAGGAGTGAACAAAGTGAGAGATGTGTGTAGCCTTTGGAGTGATCATAGTGAGAGATGTGTGTAGTCTTATGAGTGATCAAAGAGAGAGATGTGTGTAATCTTTGGAGTGATCATAGTGAGAGATGTGTGTAGTCTTAGGAGTGATCAAAGAGAGAGATGTGTGTAGCCTTTAGAGTGATCAAAGAGAGAGATGTGTGTAGCCTTTAGAGTGATCAAAGAGAGAGATGTGTGTAGCTTTTAGAGTGATCAAAGAGAGAGATGTGTGTAGCCTTTAGAGTGATTATAGAGAGATGTGTGTAGCCTTTAGAGTGATTATAGAGAGAGATGTGTGTTGCCTTTAGAGTGATCAAAGAGAGAGATGTGTGTAGCCTTTAGAGTGATTATAAAGAGAGATGTGTATAGCCTTTGGAGTGATTATAGAGAGAGATGTGTGTAGCCTTTAGAGTGATCAAAGAGAGAGATGTGTGTAGCCTTTAGAGTGATCAAAGAGAGAGAGATGTGTGTAGCCTTTAGAGTGATCAAAAAGAGAGATGTGCGTAGCCTTTAGAGTGATCAAAGAGAGAGAGAGAGATGTGTGTAGTCTTAGGAGTGATCAAAGAGAGAGATGTGTGTAGCCTTTAAAGTGATCATAGTGAGAGATGTGTGTAGCCTTTGGAGTGATCAGAGGGAGATATATGTGTAGCCTTTAGAGTGATCAAAGAGAGAGATGTGTGTAGCCTTTAGAGTGATCAAAGTGAGAGATGTGTGTAGTATTTAGAGTGATCAAAGAGAGATATGTGTGTAGTCTTTAGAGTGATCAAAGTGAGAGATGTGTGTAGCCTTTAGAGTGATCAAAGAGAGAGATGTGTGTAGCCTTTGGAGTGATTATAGAGAGATATGTGTGTAGTCTTTAGAGTGATCAAAGAGAGAGATGTGTGTAGCTTTTAGAGTGATCAAAGAGAGAGATGTGTGTAGTCTTTAGAGTGATCAAAGAGAGAGATGTGTGTAGCCTTTAGAGTGATTATAGAGAGAGATGTGTGTAGCCTTTAGAGTGATCAAAGAGAGAGATGTGTGTAGTCTTTAGAGTGATTATAGAGAGAGATGTGTGTAGTCTTTAGAGTGATTATAGAGAGAGATGTGTGTAGCCTTTAGAGTGATGAAAGATAGAGATGTGTGTAGTCTTTAGAGTGATCATAGTAAGAGATGTGTGTAACCTTTGGAGTGATTATAGAGAGATATGTGTGTAGCCTTTCGAGTGATGAAAGAGAGAGATGTGTGTAGCCTTTAGAGTGATCAAAGAGAGACATGTGTATAGCCTTTAGAGTGATTATAGAGAGAGATGTGTGTAGCCTTTAGAGTGATCAAAGAGAGAGATGTGTGTAGCCTTTAGAGTGATTATAGAGAGAGATGTGTGTTGCCTTTGGAGTGATTATAGAGAGAGATGTGTGTAGCCTTTAGAGTGATTATAGAGAGAGATGTGTGTAGCCTTTAGAGTGATTATAGAGAAAGAAGAGTGATTATAGAGAGAGATGTGTGTAGCCTTTAGAGTGATTATAGAGAGAGATGTGTGTAGCCTTTGGAGTGATGAAAGAGAGAGATGTGTGTAGCCTTTGGAGTGATTATAGAGAGAGATGTGTGTAGCGTTTGGAGTGATTATAGAGAGATATGTGTGTAGCTTTTAGAGTGATCAAAGAGAGAGATGTGTGTAGTCTTTAGAGTGATCAAAGTGAGAGATGTGTGTAGCCTTTAGAGTGATCAAAGAGAGAGATGTGTGTAGCCTTTGGAGTGATTATAGAGAGAGATATGTGTAGCCTTTAGAGTTATCAAATATAGAGATGTGTGTAGCCTTTAGAGTGATTATAGAGAGAGATGTGTGTAGCCTTTAGAGTGATCAAAGAGAGAGATGTGTGTAGCCTTTAGAGTGATTATAGAGAGAGATGTGTGTAGCCTTTAGAGTGATCAAAGAGAGAGATGTGTGTAGCCTTTGGAATGATGAAAGAGAGAGATGTGTGTAGCCTTTGGAGTGATTATAGAGAGAGATGTGTGTAGCCTTTAGAG
This sequence comes from Littorina saxatilis, assembly GCF_037325665.1. Lineage (NCBI taxonomy): Eukaryota > Metazoa > Mollusca > Gastropoda > Littorinimorpha > Littorinidae > Littorina > Littorina saxatilis. The sequence goes on along the minus strand of NW_027127500.1, from coordinate 39,361 downwards.
TGATTATAGAGAGAGATGTGTGTTGCCTTTGGAGTGATTATAGAGAGAGATGTGTGTAGCCTTTAGAGTGATTATAGGGAGAGATGTGTGTAGCCTTTAGAGTTATCAAAGAGAGAGAGATGTGTGTAGCCTTTGGAGTGATCAAAGAGAGAGATGTGTGCAGTCTTAGGAGTGATCAAAGTGAGAGATGTGTGTAGCCTTTAGAGTGATGAAAGAGAGAGATGTGTGTAGCTTTTAGAGTGATCAAAGAGAGAGATGTGTGTAGCCTTTAGAGTGATCATAGAGAGAGATGTGTGTAGCCTTTAGAGTGATCAAAGAGAGAGAGATGTGTGTAGTCTTAGGAGTGATCAAAGAGAGAGATGAGTGTAGCCTTTAGAGTCATGAAAGAGAGAGATGTGTGTAGCTTTTAGAGTGATCAAAGAGAGAGATGTGTGCAGCCTTTGGAGTGATTATAGAGAGAGGTGTGTGTAGCCTTTAGAGTAATCAAAGAGAGAGATGTGTGCAGCCTTTATGTCGCGCATGTAATGTTTGAGTGATGTCTCGCTAGTGCAAGATTCTTTTTCTATCAAACTTGGACACAAAGGACACGCACTGACACGATATTTTTTCTTCCACAAAGAAAACATACGAATCTTTGATAGAATGCATCGTAAGTTTTTTTATTTATCTTTCTTTTTGTTTTTTTCACGTTCGCGATCGGATTTTTTGTGGACGTGCTGTTAGAGTTCTGAAATGGTTTGAGTTCCTTTTTGTATACACTTGAAAGTCAAACTTAGCTGAATGCTGCTGGTTTCCCCGTCGGTGCTGATAGAAGAAATCGACGATCAGGATCACTGGTATCTCTCGAATACAAAACGTAACTGGTCTCCGAACTGGAAACCGGAGACGGAGTAGGAATAGGAAACAACCCACAGGTAACACACCTGGAAAGTAAGATGTTGTCTAATTTTATGCACTCACGGCTTAATCAACAGTTTCTCTCATCCGTGACATCACAAACTGACTTGCAGGGTTATGACACCCTCATACGATCCATTCTCTCTACGATTCATAGACTCAACACCAACAATCAATCCAACAACAATAATTTCCTAGTAACTTCTATTCAACATCAGGGCTAATTAGGGTTAATTAATGCATCAATGCATTAGCAAAACAATGAAATGGTCACCAGTTCGGAAATGAATAACCCATCACAAATATACGTACCCTAACGGTGTAAGAACATGATGAACACGACTATAGGGACCCAAAACTCGAGGGTGTCCGGCTTAGCAACTGGAGCGTCGCCATCCTTTTCTCCCAGGCCGCCGCCGCTCCAACGCTCGTCGCCCGACCGCCGACTCCTCTTCTCTCTCTGGACCCGCTTGGTCTGCATCTCATACAGCCCCTAGCCTCGCGCCCGACGACTTCTACATCTTCGTGAGGCCTTCGCCGCTAATTCTCATCTCCTCCGGCTTGTGTCGCTTCTGAACTTGACTCTAACGTTCACAGAACAGAACTTCTCGCTTGCCGTGCGTTCGCCAACTGATATCCTTGCCTCGAGTTGGATGTGCCGTTCACTTGACGACCAACCGACTAGCCTCACACTTACGTGGCTTTATCAGAATCGCTGCCCAATCATAATGTTGTCGCTACCTGCGGCCTTTGAACTGACCTGTCTGTTTCCAAGTTCCCAACAAAATGATATGACGTCATTCATGAACTGACGTATTTCCGTTCCGGTCTTGGTTATCCTTACAATGCACAGGCACTTGCTATATTACATTTGATAAAACATAGAAAAAAACCACTACAGTTATTTATTCAATCTTATTTCACAACAAAATAATATCCAACCCTAACAAAACAATACACATAGAGTCGCTGGACATGGATTCACGTAATTTTACGTGACACTTTAGAGTGATCATAGAGAGAGATGTGTGTAACCTTTAGAGTGATCAAAGAGAGAGATGTGTGTAGCCTTTAGAGTGATCATAGTGAGAGATGTGTGTAGCCTTTAGATTGATCAAAGAGAGAGATGTGTGTAGTCTTAGGAGTGATCAAAGAGAGAGAGAGAGAGAGAGAGAGAGAGAGAGAGAGAGAGAGAGAGAGAGAGAGAGAGAGAGAGAGAGAGAGAGAGAGAGAGAGAGAGAGAGAGAGAGAGATGTGTGTAGTCTTAGGAGTGATCAAAGAGAGAGACGTGCGTAGCATTTAAAGTGATCAAAGAAAGATATATGTGTAGCCTTTGGCGTGATGAAAGAGAGAGATGTGTGTAGTATTAGGAGTGATTATAGTGAGATATGTGTGTAGCCTTTGGAGTGATCACAGGGAGATATGTGTGTAGCCTTTGGAGTAATTATATTGAGATATGTGTGTAGTATTTTGAGTGATAACAGGGAGAGATGTGTATAGCCTTTAGAGTGACGAGAGGGAAAGATGTGTGTAGCCTTTCAAGTGATCATAGGGAGAGATGTGTGTAGCCTTTCAAGTGATCATAGGGAGAGATGTGTGTAGCCTTTATAGTGATCAGAGGGAGAAATGTGTGTAGTCTTTGGAGTGGTCATATTGAGAGATGTGTGTAGTCTTTGGAGTAATCACAGTGAGAGATGTGTGTAGCCTTTGGAGTGATCAGATTAATATCTGTGTGTCGCTTTTGGAGTGTTCACATGTAGAGGTGTGTGTAGCCTTTCGAGTGATCACAAGGAGAGATGTGTGTAGCCTTTTGGAGTGATCAGAGAGAGAGAGAGATGTGTGTAGTCTTTGGAGTGATGAAAGATAAAGATGTGTGTAGCCTTTGGAGTGATCAGATTGAGATATGTTTGTAGCCTTTGGAGTGACTAAAGAGAAAGATGTGTGTAGCCTTTGGAGTAATCACAGTGAGAGATGTGTGTAGCCTTTGGAGTGATCAGATTAATATCTGTGTGTCGCTTTTGGAGTGTTCACATGTAGAGGTGTGTGTAGCCTTTCGAGTGATCACAAGGAGAGATGTGTGTAGCCTTTTGGAGTGATCAGAGAGAGAGAGAGATGTGTGTAGTCTTTGGAGTGATGAAAGATAAAGATGTGTGTAGCCTTTGGAGTGATCAGATTGAGATATGTTTGTAGCCTTTGGAGTGACTAAAGAGAAAGATGTGTGTAGCCTTTGGAGTAATCACAGTGAGAGATGTGTGTAGCCTTTAGAGGGATAACAAGGAGAGATGTGTGTAGCATTTGGAGTGATCACAGGGAGAGATGTGTGTAGCCTTTAGAGTGATTATAGAGAGAGATGTGTGTAGCCTTTGGAGTGATTATAGAGAGAGATGTGTGTAGCCTTTCGAGTGATTATAGAGAGATATGTGTGTAGTCTTTAGAGTGATCAAAGAGAGAGAGATGTGTGTAGCTTTTAGAGTGATCAAAGAGAGAGATGTGTGTAGCATTTGGAGTGATCACAGGGAGAGATGTGTGTAGCCTTTAGAGTGATCAAAGAGAGAGAGATGTGTGTAGTCTTTGGAGTGATCAAAGAGAGAGATGTGTTTAGCCTTATGAATGATCATAGTGAGAGATGTGTGTAGCCTTTGGAGTGATCATAGTTAGAGATGTGTGTAGTCTTTAGAGTGATTAGAGGGAGAGATGTGTGTAGCCTTTGGAATGATCAAAGAGAGCTATGTGTGTAGTCTTTGGAGTGATCAGAGGGAGAGATGACTGTGTGTAGCCTTTGGAGAGATTAAAGTCAATTAGTAACCCGAGATATTATGGCGACATAATGTGTTTTCAAATAAACCGACACACACTATCCAGATTACTAAGGCTATTCCGACCTTCACTCTTATCACATGCACTAAGGAAATTAGAAAGAGTAGACACATGGTTATATATCGGAGATAATGACATGCATGAACATATGGGGATAGAGTTGATTAAGACACACGTGTAACCATGACGATAACGACATTACATAATTATACCCATGCGGATAGAGTTGATACAGCCACACGTGTAACCATGGAGATAATAGCATACATGTACTCATCCGGATAGAGTTGATACAGCCACACGTGTTACCATTTAGTTAATGACATACATGTACCGATGGGGATATAGTTGATACAGTCACACGTGTTACCATTTAGTTAATGACATACATGTACTCATCCGGATAGAGTTGATACAGCCACACGTGTAACCATGGAGATAATAGCGAGATTTAAGAAACAGCACGTTTCGTTTTGCAGCTCGTTTCGTTTGGTGAATGAGTCACCCCGCGAAACGGAACGTGTAACGAGACGGCATAGGCCGCAGACAAGATTTAGATGTATTCACGTTTCGTTTCGGAATGAAAGGCCGGGCATGGCAGGATATGATCCGCTGACTGGGCATGGCATAATTTCAACTCCACGAGTCAATAAAGGATTGACATACTCGCATTGCACGCACAAGAGCTTCACATTTTTCAATTCATGCACCTGATCACATACGAAGCCAGAATAAAAATTCGATGCGATGACCTACTTCTGCTTCGCCATTTGCTTTCTCACCATGAAGTTGGATAAATGTACCAGGATCAGCACCCTTCAAAATATTTCAGTTCACAACAGTTGTCTACCTCCAATGAACACATTCTCAGCGCTGAAAGACTGTGAAAGGGTTGATGAATCTAGCAATGCATAAAATGGCCAACAAATAAAACTGTTAGTGTGCAAAAATACTCACAAAAGTTGACGAAATATTGTTCGTTTTTTGGGGGTGGAAAACGTGACTGCGTTTTGACGTTCCACGTTCCGTTTCAGTTGACCTTCACCTTTCCAGCGAGAGACCCCCGAAATAATGACGTTTACCACAACTTCAAAACGAAACGTCCCAACGTTTCGTTTCTTAAATCTCCGTAATAGCATACATGTACTCATCCGGATAGAGTTGATACAGCCACACGTGTTACCATTTAGTTAATGACATACATGTACCGATGGGGATATAGTTGATACAGCCACACGTGTTACCATTTAGTTAATGACATACATGTACCGATGGGGATATAGTTGATACAGTCACACGTGTTACCATTTAGTTAATGACATACATGTACCGATGGGGATATAGTTGATACAGTCACACGTGTTACCATTTAGTTAATGACATACATGTACCGATGGGGATATAGTTGATACAGCCACACGTGTTACCATTTAGTTAATGACATACCTGTATATGGGGATACAGTTGATACAGCCACACGTGTTACCATTTAGTTAATGACATACCTGTATATGGGGATATAGTTGATCAAGACACACGTGTTACCATTTAGTTAATGACATACATGTACCGATGGGGATATAGTTGATACAGCCACACGTGTTACCATTTAGTTAATGACATACATGTACCGATGGGGATATAGTTGATACAGCCACACGTGTTACCATTTAGTTAATGACATACATGTACCGATGGGGATATAGTTGATACAGCCACACGTGTTACCATTTAGTTAATGACATACATGTACCGATGGGGATATAGTTGATACAGCCACACGTGTTACCATTTAGTTAATGACATACATGTACCGATGGGGATATAGTTGATACAGCCACACGTGTTACCATTTAGTTAATGACATACCTGTATATGGGGATACAGTTGATACAGCCACACGTGTTACCATTTAGTTAATGACATACATGTACCGATGGGGATATAGTTGATACAGTCACACGTGTTACCATTTAGTTAATGACATACATGTACCGATGGGGATACAGTTGATACAGCCACACGTGTTACCATTTAGTTAATGACATACATGTACCGATGGGGATATAGTTGATCAAGACACACGTGTTACCATTTAGTTAATGACATACATGTACCGATGGGGATATAGTTGATCAAGACACACGTGTTACCATTTAGTTAATGACATACATGTACCGATGGGGATATAGTTGATCAAGACACACGTGTTACCATTTAGTTAATGACATACATGTACCGATGGGGATATAGTTGATCAAGACACACGTGTTACCATTTAGTTAATGACATACATGTACCGATGGGGATATAGTTGATCAAGACACACGTGTTACCATTTAGTTAATGACATACATGTACCGATGGGGATATAGTTGATCAAGACACACGTGTTACCATTTAGTTAATGACATACATGTACCGATGGGGATATAGTTGATCAAGACACACGTGTTACCATTTAGTTAATGACATACATGTACCGATGGGGATATAGTTGATCAAGACACACGTGTAACCTTGGAGATAATGACATACATGTGCATACCTGTATATGGGGATAGAGCTGATACAGCCACACGTGTTACCATGGAGATAATGACATACATGTGCATACCTGTATATGGGGATAGAGCTGATACAGCCACACGTGTGACCATGGCGATAATGACATACATGTGCATACCTGTATATGGGGATAGAGCTGATACAGCCACACGTGTGACCATGGAGATAATGACATACATGTGCATACCTGTATATGGGGATAGAGCTGATACAGCCACACGTGTGACCATGGCGATAATGACATGCATGTGCATACCTGTATATGGGGATAGAGCTGATACAGCCACACGTGTGACCATGGAGATAATGACATACATGTGCATACCTGTATATGGGGATAGAGCTGATACAGCCACACGTGTGACCATGGCGATAATGACATGCATGTGCATACCTGTATATGGGGATAGAGCTGATACAGCCACACGTGTTACCATGGAGATAATGACATACATGTGCATACCTGTATATGGGGATAGAGCTGATACAGCCACACGTGTGACCATGGCGATAATGACATACATGTGCATACCTGTACATGGGGATAGAGCTGATACAGCCACACGTGTAACCATGGAGATAATGACATACATGTGCATACCTGTATATGGGGATAGAGCTGATACAGCCACACGTGTAACCATGGAGATAATGACATACATGTGCATACCTGTACATGGGGATAGAGCTGATACAGCCACACGTGTAACCATGGCGATAATGACGACACCCATGTAACTTCGGACATGATGACGACACACATGTAACTATGGTGGTGATAACGACACACATGTAACTATTGAAATGATGATGACACTCGTGTAACCATGGAGATGATGACAACACACATGTAACTTCGGACATGATGACGACACACATATAGCCATGGTGGTGATAACGACACACATGTAACTATTGAAATGATGACGTCACTCGTGTAACCGTGGAGATGACGACGACACACATGTAACTTCGGACATGATGACGACACGCATGTAACCAAGGTGATGATAACGACATACATGTAACTTTTGAGATAATGACGACACTAGTGTAACCATGGAGATGATGACGACACTCATGAAACTATGGAGATGGTGACGACATTCATGTTTCCATGGTGACGATGTGTGCAGCGGAGTGCGGACCGTGGTGCTTCAAGTGTGACGACGCCTTCCACCCCGCAGTGTGTCAGGAGGTCATCGCCTGTGGCCAACACGAGGTGCGAGCATCAATAGTGTGGGCGTGGTCTGCTTTGTGTGGGCAAGGTCTGCTTTGTGTGGGCGTGGTCTGCTTTGTGTGGGCGTGGTCTGCTTTGTGTGGGCGTGGTCTGCTTTGTGTGCGCGTGGTCTGCTTTGTGTGCGCGTGGTCTGCTTTGTGTGGGCGTGGTCTGCTTTGTGTGGGCGTGGTCTGCTTTGTGTGGGCGTGGTCTGGCATGGTCTGCTTTGTGTGGGCGCGGTCTGCTTTGTGTGGGCATGGTCTGCTTTGTGTGGGCGCGGTCTGTTTTTTTTTGGCGTGGTCTGCTTTGTGTGGGCGTGTTATGCTTTGTGTGGGCGTGGTCTGCTTTGTGTGGGCGCGGTCTGCTTTGTGTGGGCATGGTCTGCTTTGTGTGGGCGCGGTCTGTTTTGTGTGGGCGTGGTCTGCTTTGTGTGGGCGTGTTCTGCTTTGTGTGGGCGCGGTCTGTTTTGTGTGGGCGTGGTCTGCTTTGTGTGGGCGTGGTCTGCTTTGTGTGGGCATGGTCTGCTTTGTGTGGGCATGGTCTGCTTTGTGTGGGCATGGTCTGCTTTGTGTGGGCGTGGTCTGCTTTGTGTGGGCGTGGTCTGCTTTGTGTGGGCGTGGTCTGCTTTGTGTGGGCATGGTCTGCTTTGTGTGGGCGCGGTCTGCTTTGTGTGGGCATGGTCTGCTTTGTGTGGGCGTGGTCTGCTTTGTGAGGGCGCGGTCTGCTTTGTGTGGGCGCGGTCTGCTTTGTGTGGGCATGGTCTGCTTTGTGTGGGCGTGGTCTGCTTTGTGTGGGCATGGTCTGCTTTGTGTGGACGTGGTCTGCTTTGTGAGGGCGCGGTCTGCTTTGTGTGGGCGCAGTCTGCTTTGTGTGTGCGTGGTCTGCTTTGTGTGGGCGCGGTCTGCTTTGTGTGGGCGTCGCCTGCTTTGTGTGGGCGCGGTCTGCTTTGTGTGGGCGCGGTCTGCTTTGTGTGGATGCGGTTTGCTTTGTGTGGGTGTGGTCCGCTTTGTGTGGGCGTCGCCTGCTTTGTGTGGGCGTCGCCTGCTTTGTGTGGGCGCGGTCTGCTTTGTGTGGGCGTCGCCTGCTTTGTGTGGGCAAGGTCTGCTTTGTGTGGGCGTCGCCTGCTTTGTGTGGGCAAGGTCTGCTTTGTGTGGGCGTCGCCTGCTTTGTGTGGGCGCGGTCTGCTTTGTGTAGGAGCGGTCTGCTTTGTGTGGGCAAGGTCTGCTTTGTGTGGGCGTCGCCTGCTTTGTGTGGGCGTGGTCTGCTTTGTGTGGGCGTCGCCTGCTTTGTGTGGGCGCGGTCTGCTTTGTGTGGGCGTCGCCTGCTTTGTGTGGGCGCGGTCTGCTTTGTGTAGGCGCGGTCTGCTTTGTGGGGGCGCGGTCTGCTTTGTGTGGGCGCGGTCTGCTTTGTGTGGGCGTCGCCTGCTTTGTGTGGGCGTGGTCTGCTTTGTGTGGGCGTCGCCTGCTTTGTGTGGGCGCGGTCTGCTTTGTGTGGGCGTCGCCTGCTTTGTGTGGGCGCGGTCTGCTTTGTGTAGGCGCGGTCTGCTTTGTGGGGGCGCGGTCTGCTTTGTGTGGGCGCGGTCTGCTTTGTGTGGATGCGGTTTGCTTTGTGTGGGTGCGGTCCGCTTTGTGTGGGCGTCGCCTGCTTTGTGTGGGCGCGGTCTGCTTTGTGTGGGCGTCGCCTGCTTTGTGTGGGCGCGGTCTGCTTTGTGTAGGCGCGGTCTGCTTTGTGGGGGCGCGGTCTGCTTTGTGTGGGCGCGGTCTGCTTTGTGTGGGCGTCGCCTGCTTTGTGTGGGCAAGGTCTGCTTTGTGTGGGCGTCGCCTGCTTTGTGTGGGCGCGGTCTGCTTTGTGTAGGAGCGGTCTGCTTTGTGTGGGCGCGGTCTGCTTTGTGTGGGCGTCGCCTGCTTTGTGTGGGCGTGGTCTGCTTTGTGTGGGCGTCGCCTGCTTTGTGTGGGCAAGGTCTGCTTTGTGTGGGCGCGGTCTGCTTTGTGTGGGCGTCGCCTGCTTTGTGTGGGTAAGGTCTGCTATGTGTGGGCGTGGTCTGTTATATAGTAATCTGTTCCGTGTTGGTGCTTTTCGCTTTGCCTGGAATCATGGAACAGAGTAGCTATGTTACAGTGTTGCTATGTTACAGTATTGCTATGTTACACTTTTGTTATGTTACACTGTTGCTATGTTACATTATTGCTATGTTCCATAAATGCTAAGTTACAGTTTTGCGATGTTATAGTGTTGCTATGTAACAGTGTTGATATGTAACCGTGTTGCTTTGTTACAGAATTGCTATGCAGAAAAACACTCCAACAATAATGGCGCTGAGACGTTCAGCTCGGGATGTAAACCTATCGGCGTGAGTTCTTCTGCTTCCCTGCATGTCTACCAGACTGGCTAATTGCCTGGTTGACTAGATAGTTGACTAGTTGTTGTTGCAGTCTGGTGGACTGGTCGTTTGACTTGCGGGTTCGCTGTCTGGTGGACTGGTCGTTTGACTGGCTGGTTTGCTGTCTGGTGGACTGGTCGTTTGGCTGGCTGGTTCGCTGTCTGGTGGACTGGTCGTTTGACTGGCTGGTTCGCTGTCTGGTGGACTGGTCGTTTGACTGGCTGGTTTGCTGTCTGGTGGACTGGTCGTTTGACTGGCTGGTTCGCTGTCTAGTGGACTGGTCGTTTGACTGGCTGGTTTGCTGTCTGGTGGACTGGTCGTTTGACTGGCTGGTTCGCTGTCTGGTGGACTGGTCGTTTGACTGGCTGGTTCGCTGTCTAGTGGACTGGTCGTTTGACTGGCTGGTTCGCTGTCTAGTGGACTGGTCGTTTGGCTGGCTGGTTTGCTGTCTGGTGGACTGGTCGTTTGACTGGCTGGTTCGCTGTCTGGTGGACTGGTCGTTTGACTGGCTGGTTCGCTGTCTAGTGGACTGGTCGTTTGACTGGCTGGTTCGCTGTCTAGTGGACTGGTCGTTTGACTGGCTGGTTCGCTGTCTAGTGGACTGGTCGTTTGACTGGCTGGTTTGCTGTCTGGTGGACTGGTCGTTTGGCTGGCTGGTTCGCTGTCTAGTGGACTGGTCGTTTGACTGGCTGGTTTGGTGTCTGGTGGACTGGTCGTTTGACTGGCTGGTTTGCTGTCTGGTGGACTGGTCGTTTGACTGGCTGGTTCGCTGTCTGGTGGACTGGTCGTTTGACTGGCTGGTTCGCTGTCTGGTGGACTGGTCGTTTGACTGGCTGGTTTGGTGTCTGGTGGACTGGTCGTTTGGCTGGCTGGTTTGCTGTCTGGTGGACTGGTCGTTTGACTGGCTGGTTCGCTGTCTAGTGGACTGGTCGTTTGACTGGCTGGTTCGCTGTCTAGTGGACTGGTCGTTTGACTGGCTGGTTCGCTGTCTAGTGGACTGGTCGTTTGGCTGGCTGGTTTGCTGTCTGGTGGACTGGTCGTTTGACTGGCTGGTTCGCTGTCTGGTGGACTGGTCGTTTGACTGGCTGGTTCGCTGTCTAGTGGACTGGTCGTTTGACTGGCTGGTTCGCTGTCTAGTGGACTGGTCGTTTGACTGGCTGGTTCGCTGTCTAGTGGACTGGTCGTTTGACTGGCTGGTTTGCTGTCTGGTGGACTGGTCGTTTGACTGGCTGGTTCGCTGTCTGGTGGACTGGTCGTTTGACTGGCTGGTTCGCTGTCTAGTGGACTGGTCGTTTGACTGGCTGGTTCGCTGTCTAGTGGACTGGTCGTTTGGCTGGCTGGTTTGGTGTCTGGTGGACTGGTCGTTTGACTGGCTGGTTTGGTGTCTGGTGGACTGGTCGTTTGACTGGCTGGTTTGCTGTCTGGTGGACTGGTCGTTTGACTGGCTGGTTTGGTGTCTGGTGGACTGGTCGTTTGACTGGCTGGTTTGCTGTCTGGTGGACTGGTTGTTTGACTGGCTGGTTCGCTGTCTGGTGGACTGGTCGTTTGACTGGCTGGTTCGCTGTCTGGTGGACTGGTCGTTTGACTGGCTGGTTTGGTGTCTGGTGGACTGGTCGTTTGGCTGGCTGGTTTGCTGTCTGGTGGACTGGTCGTTTGACTGGCTGGTTCGCTGTCTGGTGGACTGGTCGTTTGGCTGGCTGGTTCGCTGTCTGGTGGACTGGTCGTTTGGCTGGCTGGTTTGCTGTCTGGTGGACTGGTCGTTTGACTGGCTGGTTTGCTGTCTGGTGGACTGGTCGTTTGACTGGCTGGTTTGCTGTCTGGTGGACTGGTCGTTTGGCTGGCTGGTTTGCTGTCTAGTGGACTGGTCGTTTGGCTGGCTGGTTTGCTGTCTGGTGGACTGGTCGTTTGGCTGGCTGGTTCGCTGTCTAGTGGACTGGTCGTTTGACTGGCTGGTTTGCTGTCTGGTGGACTGGTCGTTTGACTGGCTGGTTTGCTGTCTGGTGGACTGGTCGTTTGACTGGCTGGTTTGCTGTCTGGTGGACTGGTCGTTTGACTGGCTGGTTTGCTGTCTGGTGGACTGGTCGTTTGACTGGCTGGTTTGCTGTCTGGTGGACTGGTCGTTTGACTGGCTGGTTTGGTGTCTGGTGGACTGGTCGTTTGACTGACTGGTTCGCTGTCTGGTGGACTGGTCGTTTGACTGGCTGGTTTGCTGTCTGGCGGACTGGTTGTTTGACTGGCTGGTTTAAGCTTTAGTCACACACGCGATTCAATCGTTGAGATTCAATCGCGCGATTCAAACTTGAGCCGATCGCACATCACATCGTGGGCCATTGACCTGTCAAACGATGAACGATAGATGAACGATTGACTAACGATTGACGAACGATAACTCCTCACGCAAGCGGGGCGAAAGTGACGTTGCTGTCAAAGTGAACACGGCAAACGCGCTTTGCGAGAGCAGACGCTAATGTTCGAACATCGTTCTACCTTTCTAAAAAAAAAAATACCTTTCAGCATTACGCCTTTGCAAGAAATAAAGTTCCCAGACAGTTGCAATTAATGTTTCCCGACCGCTGTACACGCCTAAAACGTCTCCATTATACCTGAGTAAGAAACTGTTCTTCCAAAAAGATTTGAATCGACAAAGAGACGCTGTCAGCCACTGCCCGCCATTATTTTACGTCACGGCGTGAAGGCCGCAACGACGCGTTCTGATTGGCTCTCCCCCTGCGATTGACTGACGACTGGGTCGCAGGAATAGAGCAAATTCTAAAGCTCAAAGCTACGAGAGATTAGCATGGGACTGAGTCGCAGACTTGTCGTAGCTATTTTCCACGACTCAGTCGCCCTTGTGACTGGGTAAATCTCACGATTAAATCGCAATGTGTGATGTACACTGTGTGATGTGTGATTTACATTGTGTAATGTGTGATGTACAATAGGTGATGTACAATGTGTGATGTACACCATGTGATGTGTAATGTACAATGTGTGGCGTGTGATGTACAATGTGCGGTGTACAATGTGTGATGTACACTGTGTGATGTACAATATGTGATGTGCACTGTGTGGTGTGTGATATACAGTGTGTGGTGTACAATGTGCGGTGTACAGTGCGTGATGTACAATGTGTGATGTACAATGTGTGATGTACAATGGGTGATGTACAGTGTGTGATGTACAATGTGCGATGTGCACTGTGTGATGTACACTATGTGATGTACAATGTGTGATGTACACTGTGTAATGTACAATGTGTGATGTACACTGTGTGATTTACATTGTATGATGTACGCTGTAAGGTGTACAGTGTGTGATGTATAATGTGTGATGTACAATGTGTGGTGTATACTATGTGATGTACAATGTGCGATGTACATTGTGTGATGTACATTGTGTGATGGACACTGTGTGATGGACACTGTGTGATGTGTGATATACAATGCGTGATGTACACTATGTTATGTACACGATGTGATGTACACTGGGTGATGTAAACTGTGTGATGTGCAATGTGTGATGCACAATGTATGATGTACAATGTGGGGTGTACACTGTGTGATGTACACTGTGGGATGTACACTGTGTGATGGACACTGTGTGATGGACACTGTGTGATGAACAATGTTTGATGTACACTGTGTGATGAACAATGTGTGATGTACTATGTGTGATGGAATCTGTGTGATGGACACTGTGTGATGTGTGATATACAATGCGTGATGAAGACTGTGTGATGTACACTATGTTATGCACACGATGTGATGTACACTGGGTGATGTACACTGTGTGATGGACACTGGGTGATGTAAACTGTGTGATGTACACTGTGTGATGGACACTATGTTATGTACACGATGTGATGTACACTGGGTGATGTACACTGTGTGATGGACACTGGGTGATGTAAACTGTGTGATGTACACTGGGTGATGTACACTGTGTGATGGACACTGGGTGATGTAAACTGTGTGATGTACACTGGGTGATGTAAACTGTGTGATGTACACTGTGTGATGGACACTGTGTAATGTACAATGTGTGATGTACATTGCGTGATGTACAATGTGTGATGGACACTGTGTGATGGACACTGTGTGATCAAGAATGTGTGATGTACACTGTGTGATGTACACTATGTGATGGACACTGTGTGATGTGCACTGTGTGATGTACACTGTGTGATGTACAATGTGTGATGGACACTGTGTAATGTACACTGTGTGATGTACAATGTGTGATGTACAATGTGTGATGTACAATGTGTTATGGACACTGTGCGATAAACAATGTGTGATGTACAATATGTGATTCTTTCTTTCTTTCTTTATTTGGTGTTTAACGTCGTTTTCAACCACGAAGGTTATATCGCGACGAACAATATGTGATGAACAAGGAGTGATGTACACTGTGTGATGGACACTGTGTGATATACACTGTGTGATGTACACTGTGTGATGTACACTGTGTGATGGACACTGTATGATGGACACTGTGTGATATACACTGTGTGATATACAATGCGTGATGTACAATGTGTGATGTACACTGTGTGATGTACACTATGTGATGGACACTGTGTGATGGACACTGTGTGATATGTGATATACAGTGTGTGATGAACACTGTGTGATGTTCACTATGTGATGTACACTGTGTGATGTACAATGTGTGATGTACACTGTGCGATACACAATGTGTAATGTACACTATGTGATGTGTGATGTACACTGTATGATGTGCACTGTGTGATGTACAATGTGTGATATACAATGTGTGATGTACACCGTGTGATGTTCACTATGTCATGAACACTGTGTGATGTACATTGTGTGATGTGTAATGTACACTATGTGATGTGTGATGTACACTGTATGATGTGCACTGTGTGATGTACAATGTGTGATGTACACTATGTTATATACACTCTGTGATGTACACCGTGTGATGTACACTTTGTGGTGTATGATGTACACTGTGTGATGTACATTGTGTGATGTACACAGTGTGATGTACACTGTTGGATGTGTGATGTGTGATTTACACTATGCAATGTGTGATGTGTGATGTGTGATGTACACTGTGTAATTTGTGATGTGTGATATACACTGTGTGACGCGCACTGTGTGGTGTACACTGCGTGATGGATGATGTGTGATGTACACTGTGTGATGTACAATTTGTGATATACAATTTGTGATATATGATGTGTGATGTACACTGTGTGATGTACATTGTGTGATGTACATTGTGTGATGTACAATATGCGATATATACTGTGTGATGTACAGTGTGTGATGTACACTGTGTAATGTACATTGTGTGATGTACAATATGCGATATATACTGTGTGATGTACATTGTGTGATGTACACTGTGTGATGTACACTGTGTGATGTACATTGTGTGATGTACATTGTGTGATGTACAATGTGTGATGTACACTGTGTGATGTACACTGTGTGATGTACACTGTGTGATGTACATTGTGTGATGTACACTGTGTGATGTACATTGTGTGATGTACACTGTGTGATGCAGACAGTGCAATGTACACTGTGTGATGTACACTGTGTGATGTACACTGTGTGATGTACAATGTGTGATGTACACTGTGTGATGTACACTGTGTGATGTACATTGTGTGATGAACATTGTGTGATGTACACTGTGTGATGTACACTGTGTGATGTACACTGTGTGATGTACACTGCGTGGTGTACACTGTGTATTGTACACTGTGTGATGTGGGATGTACACTGAGTGGTGTACACTGTGTGATGTGTGGTGTACACTGTGTGATGTACATTGTGTGGTGTGTGATGTACACTGTGTGATGAACATTGTGTAATGTACACTGTGTGATGGACACTGTGTGGTGTGTGATGTACACTGTGTGATGAACATTGTGTAATGTACACTGTGTGATGGACACTGTGTGGTGTGTGATGTACACCGTGTGATGTACACTTTGTGGTGTATGATGTACACTGTGTGAGGTAGACAGTGTGATGTAGACTGTGTGATGTACACTGTGTGATGTACATTGTGTGATGTACACAGTGTGATGTACACTGTTGGATGTGTGATGTGTGATTTACACTGTGTGATGTACACTGTGTGGTGTGTGATGTACACTGTGTGATGTACACTGTGTGGTGTGTGATGTACACTGTGTGATGTACACTGTGTGATGAACATTGTGTAATGTACATTGTGTAAAGTACACTGTGTGATGTGTGATGTACACTGTGTGATGTACACTGTGTGGTGTGTGATGTACAGTGTGTGATGTACATTGTGTAATGTACATTGTGTGATGTACAATATGTGATGAACAAGGAGTGATGTACACTGTGTGATGTACACTGTGTGATGGACACTCTGTGATGGACACTGTGTGATATACACTGTGTGATGTACACTGTGTGATGTACACTGTGTGATGGACACTGTATGATGGACACTGTGTATTGTACACTGTGTGATGTGGGATGTACACTGAGTGGTGTACACTGTGTGATATACACTGCGTGATGTATAATGTGTGATGTAAACTGGGTGATGTACACTGTGTTATGTACATTGTATGATGTGTGGTGTACAATGTGTGGCGTACACTGTGTGATGTACAATGTGTGATGTACAATATGTGATGTACACTGTGTGATGTACACTGTGTGATGTACATTGTGTGATGTACATTGTGTGATGAACATTGTGTGATGTACACTGTGTGATGTACAATGTGTGATGTACACTGTGTGATGTATAATGTGTGATGTATACTGTGTGATGGACAATGTGTGATGTACACTGTGTGATGTATAATGTGTGATGTACACTGTGTGATGGCCACTGTGTGATGGACAATGTGTGATGTACACTGTGTGATGTACAATGTGTGATGTACACTGTGTGATGTATAATGTGTGATGTATACTGTGTGATGGACAATGTGTGATGTACACTGTGTGATGTATAATGTGTGATGTACACTGTGTGATGGCCACTGTGTGATGGACAATGTGTGATGTACACTGTGTGATATACACTGCGTGATGTATAATGTGTGATGTAAACTGGGTGATGTACACTGTGTTATGTACATTGTGTGGTGTACAATGTGTGGCGTACACTGTGTGATGTACAATGTGTGATGTAAACTGTGCGATGTTTTATGTGTGATGTGTGATTTGTGATGCACACTGTATTATGTGTTTTGTGGGATTTGTTATGTGCACGGTGTTATGTGTGTTGTACACATTGTGATGTCCACTGTTTGATGTACACTCTGTGTTGTACTCTGTGAGATGAACATTGTGTGATGTAGAATATGTGATGTACACTGTGTGATGTACAATGTGTGCTGTACACTGTGTGATGTACAATATGTGATGCACAATGTGTGATGTGCTATGCACACTGTATGATGTGTGATGTACACTGTGTGTTGTGTGATGCATGGTGTGTGATGTGTTATTTGTGATCTACACTGTGTGATGCGTGATGTGTGATCCACACTTTCTGATGTTTTATGTGTGATCTACACTGTATGATGTGTGATGTGTGATCCCAGCAAACACACAACGTGAATACGACGTTGCGAAAATGTGAATTTTTCGTGTCATTAGCAACGTTGCGAACTTTACGTGAAATTTACGTTGAGCCAACCAAAAAACGCAACGTAAAACCAACGTTGTGTCATTGTGAGATTTTGATGTTCTTTCGACGTTGTAATACAACGTAAATTTTACGTGAATTTCACGTTGCATTTTGGTGTCTTACAAATGTTGCGAAGATTACGTGAAATTTACGTGGATCCAACCAAAAAACACAACGTGAAAGCAACGTTGCGTTACAGTTGTGTTTTTTTGTTTTTTACACGTTGGTACATAACGTAAATTTCACGTGGATTCCACCTTAAAAAGCAACGTAAAATCGACGTTGTATTATTGTGATTTTCTGGTGTTCGAACAACGTTGGTATACTCACGTGATTTTCACGTGAAATTCACGTGATTTAAAAACAAAAGTTAGTTTGATACAACAAACGTTCCTACAACGTAGTTTCAACGTAAACACACAACGTTGGGGTTTGATTGATTGCCAACGTGCCCTCAACGTGAAATCCACAACGTAAATCCTACGTCAGTCATTACCAATTTTTCACCTGCACGGTTTCGTATCGTTTATCAAAGAAATGTATATATATATATAAAGCCTTTGAAAATTACGTAAGGTGAACAGATTTTCAAATACAGGAGATAGATATGTGCGAAACTATCACCGAATAACAAATGACTCAGTCAGACGTTATGAAATTAAGCGCCGATGTACCGCGCAATGTATTTGATTGCTTAATTTGGCGTTCCAAATGCGTCCGGTTACATTTTCTGGCATCATTAATGCATCAACGAGAATTGAAAAGTAATGCTAAAAATATAATTGTGTACGTTTAAAGTTGATCTACTGTGCTCATCAAACCTCTTGTTGTATTTTGTAAATTGGCGAGAGGGGGGCAGAATACATGAACCTAATCTCTGTGATTGTCTATACGTGCGTGTGTGCGTGTGTGTGTGTGTGTGTGTGTGTGTGTGTGTGTGTGTGACATCAGTTTGTGTATGTGTGTGTGTGTCACATCAGTTTGTGTATGTGTGTTTGTGGGTGGCTGTGTGTGTATATGTGTGTGTGTGTGTGTGTGTGTGCGTGCGTGCGTGCGTGTGTGTGTGTGTGATTGTGTTTGTGTCCCTCGGCGCGTGACAATATATCTGCCAATAAGTTGAACTAAAACAGGGTTCAAGTGGGAATTACACCTGAAAAAGCAGGAAGGGAGCAGAATACATGTTATGAACTCCGTTATTTATTGTTTGAAATGTTATAACCTGGGAGAAGTCACCCTCGCACCCCGTCCTTAGTTTCTCTTGACCTACCTTTGAAGTATTCTTGAGGACATGACTAGACTACCCGATTGCGCCCATTGCACGGCAAAAGAGAGCGCCGTTCCACCCGGCCGATTCCGCTATAGACGTCACGCGTCCAAGGGAGGTAATTTTCGAGCCAGCTGCATTGACTCAGCCAAGAACGCAAACTTTCTTCGATTAAAGGCATTGTAGCATGTCTAAAATCATAGGAATTGTGTTATCAAGCTTTTAAAATCACCAAGTTACTTTTAAGAATAGTTTCAGTTATATGCGAACTCATTCTGCTGAACGGATTTTGAGAGCCAGTGCCCATGCAACAGCCTTTAAATGCACCTCTTTCCTTTTTTCATGTTCTTTTATGGTTTGCCGATTTTGTTAACATTTTTGCATTCATGATGAAGATTTTATGGTGACTGTACAGAAATGTACGTCTTCTAGTTTCTAACCTTCCAAAAATTGGGGCTGGGGGTCGGGGGAGAGAGAGAGAGAGAGAGAGAGAGAAAGAGAGAGAGAGAGAGAGACAGACAGAGACAGACAGACAGAGAGACAGACAGACAGACAGACAGACAGAGACAGAGAGAGAGAGAGAGAGATAGAGAGAGACAGAGAGGGAGACAGAGGGGAGAGAGGGAGACAGAGAGAGTCAGAGAGAGACAGAGAGAGACAACGTCGAAACTTTGTCAATCATTTCGGGTTTTTCACCTGCATTTTTAGTTTCGTAATATTCTATTCAATTAATGTTCGGTCAAACATAGAGGTTCACTAATTGTGTAAGACGAAAAGAGTATAACATAAATGCATATTGTTTCAAGGAATTTGCTGAGTTAAATGGATTTGCGAGTGCGAAACTTTCCCTCCCAAAAAAAGACGCGTTACTAACCGACAGTGTTCTCCGGTGATGGCCACGGTCGACTTTGTGTATCCCAAATTTGGTTTTCAACTTTGATGAACACTTTCAGGACTAAAATATTCATCGTAATCAACTCGAAGGTAAGTTGTTTTCAGTTGTTCCACATGAGACGTTATCACTTATTGTACTCCATGTACACATGCACAGATTACTTGATTGTCGAGACCATGATTGGAATGGAAACGGACCGGCCAAAGATGGCGGGTCTTTCCAATAGTCACAATGTCAGCCCTAACTCAGTTCAAGGGATACACATTCTTTTAGACTCAACTTTTGAGTCAGTATAGCGAAACAATGGGTCACAAGCAGTGGAACACAAAGGAAAAACACGTTTCACATAGACGGACGCAACCTTTAGAATGCTGTTTAATCAGACTAGCTCAGTGCATGAGACTGAAAGCAGGGGCGGCCATTGTTATCTCAAGTACTTAATTGGGCATTTTACGATCTTGAGGGAGGACGATGTATCCAGACAAGCTGCTTCAAGTTCAAGTGAATCTGCCCAGCGGACAGTGGCATGAGGAGAATTCAGAACTTGACACATTGGCTCATTACATACTTGACTGTCTTTTGTCGACCTGTTCTGTTACTCACTCAAGTAGGCAGCCGAGATACCCTGCCGGTGTCACGATTTCATCTTTCGTCTGTGTACATATTTCCCCCTCGACAAAAACTCAAGACTGAAATGTTGTTTCCTGGTAAAATTAAGAAGTGAAATTATTTAAGGACGAAAAGCATGTCAGTTTCTTGCATGTGAAGAAAATTGGTGGTAAAATTTAATAGATTTCAACCCCAAAATCGAATTCTTCGAAAACGTGTACTGAGTGGTTAATTACGTCCCTTGAGTAAGAAGGAAACATTTTAGGATGAATCAAATTTCTAAGTTAATTAAAACAAATTGGTTGGACAAATTTGGCCCCATGAATGTAAGGTACACAAGGTCGCTCATCAGTACTATCGAAGGGTGTTTTTTTGTTCAGTGTAGAGTTTATACTAGATCAACGAGGCCGAGAAGCGAAATATCAACACGGCGAAAGATGAAAACGTCACACCGGGGGAGAGAGCGAGACAAAGAGGAGCTATCGGGTGGAGAATGGGGAGGTGATTCGGGGAGGGGGGTGGATTAAAGATGAACGTATCAAATTGTTATTTGTAAGGAGGAGAGAGTGAGACAAAGAGGAGCTATCGGGTGGAGAATGGGGGAGGGGATTCGGGAGGGGGGATTATAATGTGTGTGTGTGTGTGTGTGTGTGTGTGTGTGTGTGTGTGTGTGTGTGTGTGTGTGTGTGTGTGTGGGCGGCAGGTTGGGACGGCATTTTATCAACGAACGTACGAAATAACAAAACAAAATAAAGAAAGAACAAACAAACAAAAATTAAAACCTGACACATGCAGGTTTGTGTAGTCATTCGTTAGACTGATTTTAACCTGTCTTAGACGACTACCCATAGTCTTTTCACATTCACTGATTCAATCAATCAATCAATATGAGGCTTATATCGCGCGTATTCCGTGGGTACAGTTCTAAGCGCAGGGATTTATTTATTTATTTTTGTATTTTTACTTTGTGCAATTTATATCGCGCACATATTCAAGGCGCAGGGATTTTTATCTATGCCGTGTGAGATGGAATTTATTTACAAAATACATCACGCATTCACATCGGCCAGCAGATCGCAGCCATTTCGGCGCATATCCTGCTTTTCACGTCGTATTATTGTCACACGGGTATTTTGGTGGCCATTTTTATCTATGCCTAGCTATACAATTTTGCCGGGAAAGACCCTTTTGTCAATCGTGGGATCTTTAACGTGCACACCCCATTCAAGTAATGACACACTCGGACTCTGTGTGTGTGTGTGTGTGTGTGTGTGTGTGTATGTGTGTGTGTGTGCTACCTGACGGATTTTGATGAACATTGGTTTACATATTCCAGGCATGGGAATTGTCCGCCGACAGGCAAACTTTCGCCGAAATATATTTTTGTTCCGCCGAAAAAGCAAGTGTCAGCCGAAAAAATAAATGGGGGAGGCAAAAATGGTTCTAAAAACTGAATTTAATGGCAAACTTGGAGCTCAGATGACACCAAATTGCACCATTTGTGTTCTTGGGAGAAAAATAATTTTCGGGGGGGAGGGGGCATGCCCCCGGACCCCCCTAGTACGGCAAGGCGATTCGCGCCGTTGACTTAGCTATTACTTACAGATTTTCAGCCTTTTTTACTTCTTTCAATTCCCATGCCTGATATTCTTGAGAGCATTCGCTTGTGTGGCTGTTCTCCGATATTTGATAGCGTTATTTGATGTCATATTGTCCCGTTTGTAAAAGTTGAGCCCGCACTGTCAGAGAGAAGAACACATGAATATAATATGTAGAAATCGCAAACCCGGCCAGAAGGCAGACACGGACAAAATGTAGGATGCTGATACATGTAAAATATGTGTCTGATGCGAGTATAGGCTTACTATGTTTACAAAAATTGTGAATAATATCTAGCCGAGATGAATCGCAACCTTTGTACCTCTCCCTTTATTTAAGATTTTTTCCCATTCTTCTTGGTTAGTTGGACGGTATTCTTTCTTTTTCTGTTTTCTTCCAGCCACAACACAGATAGCGTAATAGCGGCTGTTTTATTCATTCTTCTGTCTCGTTCCCTCATATTCGCATGTGATATTATGTCACTCCTTATGAGATTACACCCCCCAAACTTTGTTGCTAGACCTTTGTTGAGGAGAGAAGAGGCGAGGAAAACTGGTATAAAGTACAAGTCAAAAATCGCACCTTGATCTTACCTGACTCATTTAAGGCACTTGGCAGTCTTTTGTCGGGCTTTTGTCGATCGCTTGTCCACTTGGATAATAAAATTACGGACATGCTCCCCCCCTCCCCCCTCCTCTAAACTTTGCCAAAATGGGTCCTCTTGAGACATCTCGCGTATGAGAACAAAAGAAAACCGAACGGGCAAATCATATGGACAACACATGTTGGATTTCTTCTTAGGGTACGCTCACCAGTAAAAAAAAAATGCAGCCAATGTTTTCTCGAAAAGTTGTGTTTGTGTGTGTGTGCGCGTGCGCAGGTTTTTAATGTACTGTTTCGTTGAGAGGATCGTGGGTAGTGTTTTTCCTCTTTATTTTAAAATGTTCATTACAGACATATAAGACAAAATAAAGAAAAAGAGAAAAATACAGCAAAAAACAAGTCGCGTAAGGCGAAAATACAACATTTAGTCAAGCTGTCGAACTCACAGAATGTCCATAGAGGGGGAATCGAGACGAGGGTCGTGGTGTATGTGTGTGTGTGTGTGTGTGTGTGTGGTGTGTGTGTGTGTGGTGTGTGTGTGTGTGTGTGTGTCTGTGTGTGTCTGTGCGTGTGTGTGCGTGTGTGTGCGTGTGTGTGTGTAGAGCGATTCAGACTAAACTACTGGACCGATCTTTATGAAATTTTACATGAGAGTTCCTGGGAATGATATCCCCGGACTTATTTTTCATTTTTTTGATTAATACCTTTGATGACGTTATATCCGGCTTTTTGTACAAGTTGAGGCGGCACTGTCACACCCTCATTTTTCAATCAAATTGATTGAAATTTTGGCCACGCAATCTTCGACAAAGGCCGGACTTCGGTATTGCATTTCAGCTCGGTGGCTTAAAAACTAATGAGTGAGTTTGGTCGTTAAAAATCAGAAACTTGTAATTGACATTATTTTTTTATCAAACGTTCCAAAAACAATTCCATCTTATTCTGCGTCATTATCTGATTCAAAAAACATATAAATATGTTATATTTGGATTAAAAACAAGCTCTGAAAATTAAAAATATAAAAATTATTATCAAAATCAAATTTCCGAAATCGATTTAAAAACAATTTCGTCTTATTCCTTGTCGGTTCCTGATTCAAAAAACATATAGATATGATATGTTTGGATTAAAAACACGCTCACAAAGTTAAAACGAAAAATATAATATATGTATTCTTAAACGGATTTTTGTTTTGATGTTTTGATGTACATTTTTCATTCAATTTTCTTTTCATGTTTGCTTGCTCTTCATTTAAACTGTACAATAGCCGCCATTTATATGTATTTTTCTAGAAAACTGTACACACCACTATAAGCATTATGCTTGTTGTTGTTTACTCTATATGCGTTTTTTATTTGTAAATAATGCACAAACGTTGAATGCAACAGTTTAAACCAAACGAAGAGAGGTACAGAAAAGCGTGCTATGCAGCACAGCGAAACCACTATGTACAGCGCTGAACAGGCTCGTCAGTTTCACTCCGTTTTGCACAAGCGGCGGACTACGGTCTTTGTGAAAAAATGCAGTGCGTTCAGTTTCATTCTGTGAGTTCGACTGAGCTTGACTAAATGTTGTATTTTCGCCTTACGCGACTTGTTGTTGTCCTCAGTTGCATGCAGGCTGCTTCAACCCTGAGTTGTTTTGCCTTTTTACATTTAGTCAAGTTTTGATTAAATGTTTGAAAATAGACGGGGAATCGAAACGAGGGTGGTGGTGGCGTGTATGTGTGTGTTTGTGTGTGTTTGTGTGTGTGTGTGTGTGTGTGTGTGTGTGTGTGTGTGTGTGTGTGCGTGTGTGTGTGTGTGTGTGTCTGTGCGTGTGTGTGTAGAGCGATTCAGACTAAACTACTGGACTCCGATCTTTATGAAATGTTACATGAGAGTTCGATCCTGGCAAAGATATCCTCGGAAATTGTTTTTCATTTTTTTAATAAATACCTTTGATAACGTCATATCCGGCTTTTTGTAAAAGTTGAGGCGGCACTGTCACACCCTCATTTTTCAATCAAATTGATTGAAGTTTTGGCAAAGCAATCTTCGACAAAGGCCGGACTTTGGTATTGCATTTCAGCTTGATGGCTTAAAAACTAATTAATGACTTTGGTCATTAAAAATCGGAAACTTGTAATTAAAATTATTTTTTTATCAAACGATCCAAAAACAATTTCATCTTATTTTTCGTCTTTTTCTGATTCCAAAAACGTATACATATGTTATATTTGGATTACAAACAAGCTCTAAACATTAAAAATATAAAAATTATGATTAAAACTAATTTTCCGAAATCGATCTAAAAACAATTTCATCTTATTCCCTGTCGATTCCTGATTCCAAAAACATATACATGTAGATATATGTTTGTATTAAAAATACGCTCAGAAAGTTAAAACGAAGAGAGGTATACAGAAAAGCGTGCTATGCAACAGAGCGCAACCACTTTCGCGCTAAACAGGGTCGTTAATTTCACCGCCCTTTGTACGAGCGGCGGACTACGGTCATTGGGAAAAAATGCAGTGCGTTCAGTTTCATTTTGTGAGTTCCACAGCTTGACTAAATGTAGTAATTTCGCCTTACGCGACTTGATCTTTTTCCCACACACTTTGAACACGTGCGAGTACCAGCAATAGAAAATTAACAAAACACCTTCCTCCCCCTCTTAGCGGACGTTTTCAGCGTGCATTCCCTTGAATTGACTGAATGGTTAATCATGCTTCTGTGATCTTGGGAGTTGTGGTTTTTTTCTGTGACATTCACAAACATACAAATGACAGAGTCCGACTAAAGGCTTACTGGAATTTACTGTTGAGTAATAAGTGTGTCATCTTAGGACCATGCCAGTGCATGGGGGATATCTTGGATACAGGGCGGACAGGCTTGCAAGCAATATATAACTCTGACTGTTGACCGTCGTTGTAATTTCCCACTTTGTAGTTGTCAAGATATTTTAACATGTGGGCTTTATATTTTATAAGCTTGTACAAGAGCATTGTTAGTAATAACGCGCGCTATTTTTAGTTAAAAAAAGGGATCAACTTGGAATGTGCACCCGACATTCCAATTTGTTTTCCCCTTTCTAATAATGGGTGAATTTGTTTTATTATAACTGAATTGCTTACAACCGAAATACCTACATGCCGAAATAACTGAAATAAAAAAATAAAGAAATACGGTAGACGAATAGGAAAATTATACATCTTTCTTTCTTTATTTGATGTTTAACGTCGTTTTCAACCATTCAAGGTTATATCGCGACGGGAAATGATACATAAATAAGTTCATAAATGAATGAGTTAATAAATGCGTTATGGCGAAATTTAGATAACAAATTAGGAACTTTAACATTAATTTCAAATTAACTAACCAAATAACAAGATCAATAGGTAAAGTGTTTTGTATGGGGGATGTAACAAAATGAGGAACTTGAAAACCACCATGTAGGTGTCCGACATTTGCTGGTGTCTTGTTTGCAATGATTTCAATTTGGTTCCAACATTTTGTTGTCGTCGTCGTCGCTCTTGCTGTCTTTGTTGTAGTTGTTGTTATTTGGGGGTTAAACGGGAAAAGGGGCAGAAATATGTTGGACTATTGAACGATCGTTTTCACGCTAGGTGTCGGACTTCAAGTACAACGCGGGGTAAAAGTACTTAATGGAAATCCATGAGCTATGAGTTTAATAGATAATCGTTATTTCGAGCAATTTCCATGTCTGAACATCCCACGGATATCCGCGTGCCACCCATCATTTCCTTTTACACGACAAAGTCGTGTCGTAACAATTCCCTTCCACCCTCCCCCTACCCCTCCCTATACACTTGATAGTCCTCAACTTCGACCTACGGCGATAGGGGGATAATTGAGACAGCACTCTAAGTAGCTTTCCAGGTTACTGAAAGACTTTGATTTTGATCACAAGTTTTGGAAACTGTGAGCCCTTTCATCCTCAGGGAGACAGACGGACACCGCTCCTGTGTACAACGTGGGATTTAGAGCGGGTCAAAGTTGAATCAAACTTGCCACATTCATTTCTTGCCTCATGATTAGCATGCATCGTTCACTGCTTATTGTTGTTGTTGTTTAGAAATCAGTGCGCGCGCGCGCAAGTTTGTATGAATGTGTTCGTGCGTGAGTGTGTGAGTGTGAGTGTGTGTGTGTGTGTGTGTGTGGTGTCGGTGTGTGTGTGGTGTCGGTGTGTGTGTGTGGTGTCAGTGTGTGTGTGTGGTATGCCAGTGTGTTTGTTTGAGTTCGTGCCTGTGTGTGTGTTTGTGTGTGTGTGTGTGTGTGTGTGTCATAGTGTCAGTTATTCTTTCTTTTGTCCCAAATCCTTGCTTTCCAGAAACCTGTGATGTCATTCTTCCTTGAAAATTTCTTCCAAAACTTGGTTGTCCAACTTTTGTCCGAGAGATGAGGTCGGAACGGTGGTATGAGAAGAATTCAGAACTTTACACCTTGATGTCATCTGACTGATTGGCTAATTACACACTTGACTGTCTTTTGTCGACCTGGATCATAAAAGTGTATTTTTTTTGCCAGGAAAGGCCACAAAATCACAATGTATAATGCAAAAATTCGTTTTCGGCCGGGGGGCGTTGCCCCCCTGGACCCCCTAACGGGGCCCTGCCCCGTACCCCGCCAGGGCCTGGGCGGCCCCTGGACCCCTGCCTCAAAACATTTTCAGTCAATTTTATTTTCATAGGATTCACCCATGTGCCTGTCACCCCACCGTTTTACCCCCCCCCCTCCGCCCCCACCGCTTACCCCTTCTCAGTTCACAGTTAATTGTCTGCAGCCTCAACCCCCCGTGGGTAATAAATCACTCGACTATCGTCGCCTGCTTCTGATGACCGCTCTAAATAATTTGTCAGATAGCAGTGTGCAAAAGACACCGTTGAGTGTACATGTATTACCTTTCCTATATATATGCTTAGGACACGTGCCTTTTCAAGTCATTGTCAATTACAAAATGTAGGTCTTACAACACAGCCACTGATTTTCAGGTGACGGTATCAATGCCGGGTCCCTGCTCTGCGAAAAAAAAAGTGTTTGCATTAATCGGAAGAAACATACTGCATAAGCGTAATTTATGCAGAGGTATGATGTTCTTAAGTTGTGAGATTTTTTAATGATCAGTGCTTACTAAATTCATTGATTAGATTGATTTTATATAATGAAGTTAGAATTCTGCTGCTCTGATTAGTGAAATATTCAAAAATGCTATCATGCTATTTTGGCACCGTCATGGCTTTGTAGACTTATAATATATCTGCGTAATTGATTTCAACTCTTAGAAATCAAAAGTATAAAAAAATTGTATTGTGTCTCCTCTTGTCGTTAAATAATCACAACAACTGTAAAACAAATTTGCTTTGATAAAGCTCCCGTTTTTCTCTCAGAATTTTGCTCATTTTTGTTTTGTTTACATGCCCCAGACACAAAAACTACAAAACGATTCATAAAAGTTCCGTTCCAT
Source organism: Littorina saxatilis (assembly GCF_037325665.1). Lineage (NCBI taxonomy): Eukaryota > Metazoa > Mollusca > Gastropoda > Littorinimorpha > Littorinidae > Littorina > Littorina saxatilis. The sequence continues at coordinate 11,379 of NW_027127500.1, read as the reverse complement.
GCATTCCGTCTCCTCTCAATCTAAGATCCCCCTTCCCCCCCCCCCCCCCCCCCCCCCCATAGACCCTCCCCCCAAAGTTTTCCGCTAGCCTCTTCGACTTTTCCCAACGAAGCGTACAGGAGCGGGGCAATCAGGAGCCTTTGCAATTTTATGACCCGTCTGAAAGAAGTGATTGACTGGACACTGTCAAGTGCTCTTAAAGAAGCGATCAGATACGTGAGAATCACAGTGTGACATTTGACAAGAGGTTGACGGAAGTCTGGCAACCAGATGTTAGAGGGAAAAAATAACTCACTGAAAAAGTGAGATCGCACGTGTCGGACAGATGAAGGTTAGAAAACAAGTCGCGTAAGGCGAAAATACAACATTTAGTCAAGCTCAGTCGAACTCACAGAATGAAACTGAACGCAATGCATTTTTTCACAATGACCGTAGTCCGCCGCTTGTGCAAAACGGAGTGAAACTGACGAGCCTGTTCAGCGCTGTAGTGGTTTCGCTGTGCTGCATAGCACGCTTTTCTGTACCTCTCTTCGTTTTAACTTTCTGAGCGTGTTTTTAATCCAAACATATCATATCTATATGTTTTTGGAATCAGGAAACAAAGTTTGATTGTAATGATTGCTTCCATTTTCTGTGCACCTTCCACCTCTACAACATGCATACACTTGATAGTCTTCAACTTCGACCTACGGCGATCGGTGGATAATTGAGACAGTACTAGCTCCGAGGAGCTTTCCAGGTTACCGAAAGACTTTGATTTTGATAACAATGTTGAAAAGGCTGTGAGCCCTTTTATCCTCAAGGAGAGAGACGGACACCGGCCCCTATAATGGGCTTTAATTGGAGCGTGTCAAAGTTCATTGCATCCTGATCAGCATATGAAACGTTTATCGCTTATTGTAGTTGTGTATAACTCATAGTAGTGGGAATAAGGTGACGCGCTAGTGTGAGTTTGTGTGTGAGTGTGTGTGATTCGTATATATATATATATATAGCAGTAACGGATGTTATTTGTGTTTGGACAATTACAAACATTTAATTCTTGTACACAGATTAAAGACAGTTTCCCTTCCAGGTCAAATGTCTTAATGATGCAAATACAAATAAAATACCCCCAAACTGTTCTGAAACGATCAATTTTCGTTTGAAATACTTCATTTCTTATGGAAGGAATACACACTGGCACACAGTCTTTTGTTGTCTTGGCTTGCGGCCTAAATCTGACACAACAAGGCTCGAAGAAGGGACATAATGCTTCATTTCATATATTAAAAAGAAATACATGTAGTGTCAACACTCAGTTGGCAGTAGGCCAGAGACATAGTAGGCAGTGGAAAGTTACTAAAAAGTGACCTAAGTTGAAAAGATGTGTATTTCTA
>NW_027127500.1:0-5000 GCF_037325665.1 Littorina saxatilis | reverse complement strand
ATAGAGACAGGGGCCCAAAGAGACAGGGGCCCAAAGAGACAGGGGCCCAAAGAGACAGGGGTCCAAAGAGACAGGGGCCCAAAGAGACAGGGGTCCATAGAGACAGGGGTCCATAGAGACAGGGGTCCATAGAGACAGGGGTCCAAAGAGACAGGGGTCCAAAGAGACAGGGGTCCAAAGAGACAGGGGCCCAAAGAGACAGGGGCCCAAAGAGACAGGGGCCCAAAGAGACAGGGGTCCAAAGAGACAGGGGTTCATAGAGACAGGGGCCCAAAGAGACGGGGGCCCAAAGAGACAGGGGTCCATAGAGACAGGGGTCCATAGAGACAGGGGTCCATAGAGACGGGGGCCCAAAGAGACAGGGGTCCATAGAGACAGGGGTCCATAGAGACAGGGGTCCATAGAGACAGGGGTCCATAGAGACAGGGGTCCATAGAGACAGGGGTCCATAGAGACAGGGGTCCAAAGAGACAGTGGCCCAATGAGACGGGGGCCCAAAGAGACAGGGGCCCAAAGAGACAGGGGTCCATAGAGACAGGGGCCCAAAGAGACAGGGGTCCATAGAGACAGGGGTCCATAGAGACAGGGGTCCATAGAGACAGGGGTCCATAGAGACAGGGGTCTATAGAGACAGGGGCCCAAAGAGACAGGGGCCTAAAGAGACAGGGGTCCAAAGAGACAGGGGCCTATAGAGACAGGGGTCCTAAGAGACAGGGGTCCATAGAGACAGGGGTCCATAGAGACAGGGGTCCTAAGAGACAGGGGTCCATAGAGACAGGGGCCCAAAGAGACAGGGGTCCATAGAGACAGGGGTCCATAGAGACAGGGGTCCTAAGAGACAGGGGTCCATAGAGACAGGGGTCCATAGAGACAGGGGCCCATAGAGACAGGGGTCCATAGAGACAGGGGCCCATAGAGACAGGGGTCCATAGAGACAGGGGCCCAAAGAGACAGGGGCCCAAAGAGACAGGGGTCCATAGAGACAGGGGCCCAAAGAGACAGGGGCCCAAAGAGACAGGGGTCCAAAGAGACAGGGGTCCATAGAGACAGGGGCCCAATGAGACGGGGGCCCAACGAGACGGGGGCCCAAAGAGACAGGGATCCAAAGAGACAGGGGCCCAATGAGACAGGGGCCCAATGAGACGGGGGCCCAATGAGACGGGGGCCCAACGAGACGGGAGCCCAAAGAGACAGGGGTCCAAAGAGACAGGGGCCCAAAAGAGACAGGGGCCCAAAGAGACAGGGGTCCAAAGAGACAGGGGTCCATAGAGACAGGGGTCCAAAGAGACAGGGGCCCAAAGAGACGGGGGCCCAATGAGACGGGGGCCCAACGAGACGGGGGCCCATGACGGGGGCCCAACGAGACGGGGGCCCAAAGAGACAGGGTCCCAAAGAGACAGGGGCCCAAAAGAGACAGGGGCCCAAAGAGACAGGGGTCCAAAGAGACAGGGGTCCATAGAGACAGGGGTCCAAAGAGACAGGGGCCCAAAGAGACGGGGGCCCAAAGAGACAGGGGCCCAAAGAGACGGGGGCCCAATGAGACGGGGGCCCAACGAGACGGGGGCCCAAAGAGACAGGGTCCCAAAGAGACAGGGGCCCAAAAGAGACAGGGGCCCAAAGAGACAGGGGTCCAAAGAGACAGGGATCCAAAGAGACAGGGGCCCAATGAGACAGGGGCCCAATGAGACGGGGGCCCAATGAGACGGGGGCCCAACGAGACGGGAGCCCAAAGAGACAGGGGTCCAAAGAGACAGGGGTCCAAAGAGACAGGGGTCCATAGAGACAGGGGTCCATAGAGACAGGGGCCCAATGAGACAGGGGTCCAAAGAGACAGGGGTCCATAGAGGCAGGGGTCTATAGAGACAGGGGCCCAAAGAGACGGGGGCCCAATGAGACGGGGGCCCAACGAGACGGGGGCCCAAAGAGACAGGGGTCCATAGATACAGGGGTCCATAGAGACAGGGGCCCAAAGAGACAGGGGCCCAATGAGACGGGGGCCCAAAGAGACAGGGGCCCAATGAGACGGGGGCCCAAAGAGACAGGGGCCCAAAGAGACAGGGGCCCAATGAGACGGGGGCCCAAAGAGACAGGGGCCCAAAGAGACGGGGGCCCAAAGAGACAGGGGCCCAAAGAGACAGGGGCCCAAAGAGACGGGGGCCCAAAGAGACAGGGGCCCAAAGAGACGGGGGCCCAAAGAGACGGGGGCCCAAAGAGACGGGGGCCCAAAGAGACAGGGGCCCAAAGAGACAGGGGCCCAAAGAGACGGGGGCCCAAAGAGACAGGGGCCCAAAGAGACGGGGGCCCAACGAGACGGGGGCCCAAAGAGACAGGGGCCCAATGAGACGGGGGCCCAAAGAGACAGGGGCCCAAAGAGACAGGGGCCCAAAGAGACAGGGGCCCAAAGAGACGGGGGCCCAAAGAGACAGGGGCCCAAAGAGACGGGGGCCCAAAGAGACAGGGGCCCAAAGAGACGGGGGCCCAAAGAGACAGGGGCCCAAAGAGACAGGGGCCCAAAGAGACGGGGGCCCAAAGAGACAGGGGCCCAAAGAGACGGGGGCCCAAAGAGACGGGGGCCCAATGAGACGGGGGCCCAAAGAGACAGGGGCCCAAAGAGACAGGGGCCCAAAGAGACGGGGGCCCAAAGAGACAGGGGCCCAAAGAGACAGGGGCCCAATGAGACGGGGGCCCAAAGAGACAGGGGCCCAAAGAGACAGGGGCCCAATGAGACGGGGGCCCAAAGAGACAGGGGCCCAAAGAGACAGGGGCCCAAAGAGACGGGGGCCCAAAGAGACAGGGGCCCAAAGAGACAGGGGCCCAAAGAGACAGGGGCCCAAAGAGACGGGGGCCCAAAGAGACGGGGGCCCAAAGGGACGGGGGCCCAAAGAGACAGGGGCCCAAAGAGACGGGGGCCCAAAGAGACGGGGGCCCAAAGAGACAGGGGCCCAATGAGACGGGGGCCCAAAGAGACAGGGGCCCAAAGAGACAGGGGCCCAAAGAGACAGGGGCCCAAAGAGACAGGGGCCCAAAGAGACGGGGGCCCAAAGAGACAGGGGCCCAATGAGACGGGGGCCCAAAGAGACAGGGGCCCAAAGAGACAGGGGCCCAAAGAGACGGGGGCCCAATGAGACGGGGGCCCAAAGAGACAGGGGCCCAAAGAGACAGGGGCCCAAAGAGACGGGGGCCCAAAGAGACAGGGGCCCAAAGAGACAGGGGCCCAATGAGACGGGGGCCCAAAGAGACAGGGGCCTAATGAAACAGGGGCCCAATGAGACGGGGGCCCAAGGAGACAGGGGCCCAAAGAGACAGGGGCCCAAAGAGACAGGGGCCCAAAGAGACAGGGGCCCAAAGAGACGGGGGCCCAAAGAGACAGGGGCCCAAAGAGACGGGGGCCCAAAGAGACGGGGGCCCAAAGAGACGGGGGCCTAAGGAGACAGGGGCCCAATGAGACAGGGGCCTAATGAAACAGGGGCCCAATGAGACGGGGGCCCAAGGAGACAGGGGCCCAAAGAGACAGGGGCCCAAAGAGACAGGGGCCCAAAGAGACAGGGGCCCAAAGAGACGGGGGCCCAAAGAGACAGGGGCCCAAAGAGACGGGGGCCCAAAGAGACGGGGGCCCAAAGAGACGGGGGCCCAAAGAGACAGGGGCCCAAAGAGACAGGGGCCCAAAGAGACGGGGGCCCAAAGAGACAGGGGCCCAAAGAGACGGGGGCCCAACGAGACGGGGGCCCAAAGAGACAGGGGCCCAATGAGACGGGGGCCCAAAGAGACAGGGGCCCAAAGAGACAGGGGCCCAAAGAGACAGGGGCCCAAAGAGACGGGGGCCCAAAGAGACAGGGGCCCAAAGGGACGGGGGCCCAATGAGACAGGGGCCCAATGAGACGGGGGCCCAAAGAGACGGGGGCCCAAAGAGACGGGGGCCCAAAGAGACAGGGGCCCAAAGAGACGGGGGCCCAAAGAGACGGGGGCCCAAAGAGACAGGGGCCCAATGAGACGGGGGCCCAAAGAGACAGGGGCCCAAAGAGACAGGGGCCCAAAGAGACAGGGGCCCAAAGAGACAGGGGCCTAAGGAGACAGGGGCCCAATGAGACAGGGGCCTAATGAAACAGGGGCCCAATGAGACGGGGGCCCAAGGAGACAGGGGCCCAAAGAGACAGGGGCCCAAAGAGACAGGGGCCCAATGAGACGGGGGCCCAAAGAGACAGGATCGGGGATCTGGCCTGTGCCGCTCTAAGAATATATTTACTTGGGACTTTGTCACGGGATCGTGCCTGAAGTTCAAACGCGGGTCAAATTGACTCCTGCTATTTTCTTCCTTGTTCCGCGGGCTTTTTGTCTGGCGCTTGAAAATCATGGCAACGTACGAGGACGGGGAAAGAAGGGGAAAAGTTTTGATTTATGAAGGATACAGATACATGTATCACAAAGAGCTTGCAGGTGCCCATTACCCATTGGAAATGTTGGAAACGCAACACATGTTTTGCGAGCCTGCGCACTTTGGGTTTCAACAGAGATGCCCAAAATCCCCATTTGACCTTTAAATGACATTGACCCTGAAAGGTAATAAATGACATTGACCCTGAAAGGTCATAATATCTAGCCCAATGGGGGCCCAATGAGACGGGGGCCCAACGAGACGGGGGCCCAAAGAGACGGGGGCCCAATTAGACAGGGGCTCAAAGACATCATTCCATATTAATGAGCATTGCCTACAAGTTTAGTAAACAAACTTGCCCCCGAAAATGCATATTTTTTAAACTGAACAGGAAAAGCGCGTATGATTCATAAACATACACTAAAAAATGATAGCCAAATCCAGCGACTAAGAAACGCTACTTCCTCGCCACACTCGCCAACTCTAGCGTCTAAGAAACGCTACTTCCTCGCCACACTCGCCAACTCTAGCGCCTAAGAAACGGAGGACTGGCAGAACAAGCGCATCACATAACACTGGAAGGCGGAAGGCCGAGCGACTGAGCCTGTCTGCTTCTGCTTGATGTAGG
>NW_027127499.1:7500-13416 GCF_037325665.1 Littorina saxatilis | reverse complement strand
CGGGTTTAAAGGGAGGAGTCTTAAAGTTGGGGTCTTAAAGGGAGGAGTCTTAAAGTTGGGGTCTTAAAGGGATGAGTCTTAAAGTTGGGGTCTTAAAGGGAGGAGTCTTAAAGTTGGGGTCTTAAAGGGAGGAGTCTTAAAGTTGGGGTCTTAAAGGGGGGAGTCTTAAAGTTGGGGTCTTAAAGGGAGGAGTCTTAAATTCGGGGTCTTAGAAGGGAGAAAGTCTTAAATTCGGGGTCTTAGAAGGGAGAAAGTCTTAAATTCGGGGTCTTAGAAGGGAGAAAGTCTTAAATTCGGGGTCTTAGAAGGGAGAAAGTCTTAAATTCGGGGTCTTAAAGGGAGGAGTCTTAAAGTTGGGGTCTTAAAGGGAGGAAGGTACATTGTTTGTCCATGTTTATTCCATAGCGTTCTTAAACCCTGACACTTCTAAAATAGTAAATAGAAATCACACACGAAACTTTAACGAGCTTGTACGGTCGAGGCGCTAGCGCAGGCAGTGTGCGTAATTGTTCTTTAATTCCTTCTTATTGAAAAACAATTTGGGACAGATTTGACGCTGGTAACCAGGTAAACTTATAAGTTATCTTGCATACATCTCTCTTGACAAAGCAAAAAAACAACAAAACTCACTGTATTCGGGTATCATGAGACACTAGCACCTGCGCCCTAAGGTGACAGAAGAGTGTGCTGGCACTTCGGAGAACGAAATATCCTCAACAGTGGCTGTGCATTGTCTGACAGCCAAGAAATGCTGGCATGCTGTTTTCTTACAAATCCTGTTGCATGACAAAATCGTGTCAAAAAGGTGTTCGTTTAGGTAAAGGGTTATGAACCATAAATCCTCTAGCAGTGATAAGAGAGTGGGGAAAGAAGAGAGAGGGGGTCTTTTTTGGTTGATCCCGAGAGTGTTAAAATGCCTCGCTATCATTTTTTCTCTCTCTCTCTCTCTCTCTCTCTCTCTCTCTCTCTCTCTCTCTCTCTCTCTCTCTCTCTCTCTCTCTCTCTCTCTCTCTCTCTCTCTCTCTCTCTCTCTCTCTCTCTCTCTCTCTCTCTCTCTCTCTCTCTCTCTCTCTCTCTCTCTCTGTCTGGCTGGCTGTCTGGCTGGCTGGCTGGCTGGCTCTCTCCCCCTCTCTCTCTCTCTCTCCCTCTCTCTCTCTCTCTCTCTCTCTCTGTCCCTCCCTCCCTCTTTCTCTCTCTCCCTCTCTCTCTCTCCCTCTTTCTCCCTCCCCCTTTCTGTCTCTCTCCCTATCTCTCTCTCTCTCTCCCCCCTCTCTCTCTCTCTCTTTCTCTCTCTCTCTCTCTCTCTCTCTCTCTCTCTCTCTCTCTCTCTCTCTCTCTCTCTCTCTCTCTCTCTCTCTCTCTCTCTCTCTCTCTCTCTCGCAGAGCATAGCACACGTACATAGCACAGAGGAAACAGTCAGAAACACAATACGTCCCAAACCATCACTCACACTAACGACGGAGTCAAACTTTCTGTAAACTACAACAAGAACAAAGCCAATACTGATCAAGCTTGCTTATGTCTTTCCGCAATAGAATCAAGTGCCACGTAAACCAAACAAACCAAAGAACTGCCACATTGTTATAGAAAATCGTTTCATCGATACTATAATAAATCACCTAATTAATTAAAACTGGATAGTTACACGTCTCAAATCCGAGCCAAGGCAGAAACAAGACACAAGGCCGTCCAAAACAGCCTTGAATGGAACTTGTAACGGGAGTCTCTAATGTTTTTTCACGGACTAACGGTTATTTGAGTGTCGAGTGTTGAGTATTGTGTGTGTAGGGGAGGTTCTTGACTACACTTAACAAGCTCGTAGTGTTTGTCTTGCTGTTTACACCCGTCTCGGACAAAGACTGCCGGTTCCGATTACTCGAGCTACATACAACACCCAATCGCAATACCTTCAGCTCAACAGAAACCTAGCCAGACCAGCAAGAAGCTGTAGAATTAAAGAACTTGGACTTTACCATATGACCGCCACGCCGCGACACCCAATTGTAATATTTACCTTTAGCCAAACGAAACACCAAAACCAGATGTGTTAGATTCTGAGACTGTAAAGTGGTTGCGTTATTGTAGTGTTTGGGGGAGGTTGAATAGGCTCGATCACCACTAAGGCTTCCGCGTAGGTGTAAAAACAACACACTGTCACAGGGGGAAAGACAACTGTCGCTTCAATGTCACTGGGAAAACCAGGGTGCTTGTTATGTAAGATTTGCTTCTGAAATGTCAATTTGACCTGCCGTCAGCTGATAATCTGAACCCCGATGTCTAATTGCACAACCTGTTTCAAGCTACGCCACTCATTTTCTATCCAATTTCTATGACGTGGCAGGGTCTCCAAGTCAGTTATTTCTGACATGTCAAATGTTCCTGCTGTCAGTTAATAATCTTAACCCCAAAAGTCTAAGTACACAACCTGTTACAATTAGCTACGACACCCATTCTCTATTCAATTTCTGTGACGTGTCAGGGTCTCCAAGTCGAAATCGATGTTTCTGTTTTGCAGACACTATCACCTGAATCCTCGAAACCCAATCGCCATAAAAATTATATTTAACACAACGAAACACTGGCCCCTTACAGGTTAGAATCTGTGTCTTAAAGTGTTTGGACTGTGTTTGTAGACATCACAGCCTCGACATTCAGTCGCCATCCCTTCAGCACAACGAACCACTATTCTGACCCGGTAAGTCCTTAAAGTACCTCCCTGGCGCCTAACTGTGTAGTGTTTTGAGTCTTATTAGGCATAATTATAAATATTGCACGATTGTCTGTGTCGTACACATAACATTCTTTAACAGCAGCAATGTGTACATTTCGCTCAAATGTCACTCATTAAGTCAGTGTAACGTCACATTTTAGCGCCAAACATTTATTCCTACTAAATTGTGTGTTTTGTTGTTCTTTTTTTCTTCTCTACGATGTAATGCGTTTCAATTTAACAGTAACAATAACACAATGCAAATCAATGCAAAGTGTTTCAATTTAACAGTATCAATAACACAATGCAAATCAATGCAAAATATTGATCTCTAAAATATAAGGGTTCCAAGTCCCGCTGTCTGCTAATAATCTTAAACCCGAAGTCCAACTACAAACCTCTTTTAGGACACCTGATGTCTACTCAATCTCGGTTACGTGTCAGGGTCTCCAAGTCAAAATCATTGTTTCTGTTGATCGCAAACAGCTCACAGACAATATACCGTCTTACGCTGTGACACCAAATGGCCATACCTTTAACACAACTAAAAAATAGCCCCTAACAGGTTAGAATCTGTGTCAGTCCCTAAAGTACATTTACCCGTGTGTGTTAGCAAATCTCTTGGCTTAAACACCCACACGTGATTCCGCAAGCACAACGAAACACGTTAATGGGACCCGTCAGAATCTGTGTCCATCGTCCAAATACTGGAGCTTGGACAAGCCTTTTTATTGGCGTCCACGGATAAAAAAAAGAAAAAAAGAACAATGCCATTAATAAAAGACGAATGATGTTAATGTTTCAATCATAAAGTGTGTAATGATTAAAGAAAAACACCAACACACAGCTGCAGTGTAACATAGGAAAATCACTCCAAACACATAATCCAAAAACCATGTTTTACCTATTGGTGAGTCTTTTCTCCGTCTATCAGCACAATGCATAACATTCCAAAGCGACAAGAAAATAAACTAATGCAAATATATGCCAATGGTAAAGGCAGGATGGAGCTATAGTTCTCATGCCCCGAAGGAACACGCAGGAACTAACTATATGTTGCTTTAAAACCGTAGACATAATAACATAGTATTTGTATTTCTATAAAGGTTACGACATTATTCTGTAAGATACGAGTTTTAGCCTGCATGTGTTCTGTTGTTATTTGTTTCTTTAACACTGTCTACCCCACCTATGTTGACCAATTTTTTATTAGCCGAGACCAGCTGTGCTGCAGCAGGTCACTCAGAATTGAAGTAACTGTGTAGTAACTGTGTATCAACACGCTGGATTGCAGGCGTTAGATCGACGTTACAGGAAGCGACTGAAGCTAACAGTCAGAGCGGATATATTCGTACCTGGTCAGATAGAGCCATATGAGTGGTTACGGATATATCCGTACCTGGGAGACAATGAGTTAAAGATATCTCGTACTTTCAGATTCAACCTCGACTCAAAATGATTTATTGGACAGCAGTGATAGTTTTAGGGGTGTCCTGTTAAGCCATCCGTTCAGGGTGTTTCTCGATTACAAAGTGTGTCCCTTTTATGTACGCCCCCATTAACCTTATTTCCCCCAACAAGCTGAAGGGGGGGGGGGGGGGCGGCAAGCTAACTCACAAGAATCACAGTCCTTGGCCCGATAGCTCTCCACTCTCCTTGCCATCGTGTTCATTCATCTGCGGGGCTTTTAAGGTCCACTTGACCGGATCGCTTCACGTCGTAAAGCTTTGACCCGGCCGGACAACACAATATATTGCGACAAACAGCCACCTGCGTCAACACAAGCTACCGAACTGAGGAAGTACCAGCTTGATGTTTAAAGGACCACTCCGCCTCCCGAAAACGGTTCGCCTCACTGCCTCAGATCTCGCTAGACTTTAACCAGGGATGAGACCATCCGTCGACTTGGTCACATTCCAAAAATCAACATCCTGACTGCTTGCTGTGACGAGTTGGAGTTTTGTTTATGAATTAATTTCAGAAAGAGGCACCAGTGTCTTTAACGAAATTTCATATTTAAGAACATACCACGGTACGCAGAGAGCGTCCAGGCTGTTCATTTTTGGTATGTGACCAAGCGGAGGGGTGTTCTTATCTCATGTAAACACTTGACCAGATCTGAGACGATGAGGCAAGCTGTTTTCACGAGGCGACAGCAAGGTAAAGTTTGTGTGTGTTATCGAAATACAATTAGTGTTACGTTGTTTAAAGGGATCATGGGAGCTCAGGTAACTATTTGAATCCGATGATAATGCCGAAGCCGGGCTCCCTGTTTCAGGATGTTTTCGTAAAAATCGAGAAACAAAAAACAAAAAAACCGAAAGCATTGACACTCAAAGACGCTCATTTTGTCTGTGTTTTTCAGCTATTCTAATTGAGTTCAGAAAGTCTACTGCTTTCAAGCATCAAAAAGATTGCAAGAAAAGTGACCAGTTTTCAGTGATGAGGAAAACAAACCACACGTCTGTTTTCAAAAACGCATCAAGAATAAGCATTTGGATTGATTAAACAAAAAAACAAGTACACAATTTTCGTGGAATCAAAAAGACATGAAACAATTATCTGTGCTTACAATTCATTTAACAATTCATTTTAAACATTCACATACGTAGAGACTACCGACTTCTGGCATTTATATTTGTACCCTGCACTTTTAAAAACAAACCCGATCAGAATTGTGTCTAGTCACACTTTGGCAATTTTTTGTTCAAGCCCGGTCGAGTCGCTTATTTGTGCAAAAACACACTTTGACATAAATGAGATAAGACATAAGTCAATACACGTGTGAACAGCTCAGATCATGGGTCAATAAAGTGTTACACAGATGGTCAAAATTAAAGTACAAGATATTGCACTGGAAGTGGTACTACACTGTTGCTTAGTGTCTGTATGAAACTACAAGGTGAAAATAGAAAAAGAAAAACACGATTCTTGACTTTGATGCGCTTTTTTCTGCTCGTAAACACACATTCTTCTACTCATCACAGCATGCCCCATTATTGAGTTTAAAACACCAATTAAATTTGTTTTGAATAAAACTCACAATTTTACAATAAGAATTTAGAGACCTGAATCAATTAGGTATATCATACTTAGTTTGACTTTTGCAAAACTAAGTAATTACACATTTAATTGAATCAGTCAGACAGACGGAGACATAGAGAGACAGACAGAGGGCAAACACAAATCTGAGAAAGAAACCCCT
>NW_027127499.1:0-2500 GCF_037325665.1 Littorina saxatilis | reverse complement strand
TTGGCAGAGAGAGAGAGAGAGAGAGAGAGAGAGAGAGAGAGAGAGAGAGAGAGAGAGAGAGAGAGAGAGAGAGAGAGAGAGAGAGAGAGAGAGAGAGAGAGAGAGAGAGAGAGCGATTACAAGCAAATGACGAAGTCTCGTCCAACATCTCGTGCTACGAGATATGATGTACACCTAGATTACCTGATTACAAGTAAATAACGAAGTCTCGTCCAACATCTCGTGCTACCAGATTTCATGTACACCAAGATTACCTGATTACAAGCAAATGACGAAGTCTCGTCCAACATCTCGTGCTACGAGATTTGATGTACACCTAGATTACCTGATTACAAGTAAATAACGAAGTCTCGTCCAACATCTCGATATCTTCAGTAAGGGACAACGGACCTTTTCACAAATGTTCATAAAAATCGGTTGAGAAATGGAAAATAACGGTTTTTAATGGATTTTTGTTGTTGGTGGTTGTGGTGGTGGTGTCGTTGTAGTTGTTGTTGTTGTTGTTGTTGTTGTTGTTGTTGTTGTTGTTGTTAGTGGTGGTGGTGGTGTTGTTGTTTTTTTGTTGTTGGTGGTGGAGGTGTTGTTGTTGTTGTTGTTGTTGTTGTTGTCGTCGTCCATCATATCAACCAACTCACCAGGATTGCAAGTAATTCACGGTGTCTCTTACAACATCTCGTTGTTGGTGGTTGTGGTGGTTGTGGTGGTGGTGTCGTTGTAGTTGTTGTTGTTGTTGTTGTTGTTAGTGGTGGTGGTGGTGGTGTTGTTGTTTTTTTGTTGTTGGTGGTGGTGGTGTTGTTGTTGTTGTTGTTGTTGTTGTTGTTGTTGTTGTCGTTGTCGTCGTCCATCATATCAACCAACTCACCAGGATTGCAAGTAATTCACGGTGTCTCTTACAACATCTCGTGCTACCACCAGATTTGATGTACACAAAGACTTTAGCTTGGAAATGGAATCCTCAAGTTTGACGTCATGGAAGATGTCATAACATTTTGAATTCAGCTCCTTGTGTTGAAGAGAATGATGTCATGAGTTTGACGTCATGAGTTTTGATTGTCTTCTTGACCTGGGTTTGACCTCCTTCTTTGTTATGACTTAGAAATTGGAAGCGCTTGTAACTGCCGTTGTCGATGTCGGATCAAAACGATTTATGTCTTAACACCTTCCTGGGATCAATAACATTGCCTGTGCCAATTTTTTGTTGTAGTCGAGTCAAAACTGTGAAAGTTTTAGGGGTTCTAACACACACACACACACACACACACACACACACACACACACACACACACACACACACACACACACACACACACACACACACATCATTTGGTTGAAATCAACTCTAGTGTGGGACCAACCTAGCTTCGCTCGCTTCGCTCGCTTCGCTTGGATAAAGACAGCCTTATTGTATGCAAGGTGGGTTTTTAGGGGAAGGAAATTAAGGCTGTTTAACTTCATTTCTGTAGACATGTGCGATTCATACATGATAAGTTTTGCAGCACGACGGTACAAAGAATTGAGTTTCAATAAGTGAACATCACTGCAGCCATCCCACAATGTCGAAGCAAAATTAATATGAGGCATTATATGAGCATGAACGAACATTTTTAATGTTTCAGACTTCGCATAATGTTTGAGTTTTGACAACAAATACAAATTCCTTGATAACACTTTGCAGAGGTTGCTTATGTGTGTTTGCCATTTCATTTCTTCATCGACAGTTACACCAAGTATGCGATGTTCTTTAACTTGCTGTATTTGAGTTGTACCTAAGGACAGTTGTAATTTAAGAGGACTTATCTGATGCTTTTGTCTTGTGGTAATAACAATGCTTTTAGTTTTTTCTGGGTGCAGTATCATGGCATTTGATGTGCACCATTTCGCAACTTCGTCCAAAGTGTTCTTCAGGGAAGAATTTACTGATTCCAACGAGGTGTTACTGGTATGAATAGACGAATCGTCTGCAAAAAACTCGCATTTGACTTTATCATCCGATACATGTAAAGGCAAATCATTAACGTAAATACAAAAGAGAATAGGTCCCAATACAGACCCTTGAGGGACGCCATGTTTTACTAGTGCAGTAGACGAATTCTGGCATTGTAGAGTGACATATTGTGTCCGGTCAGCAAGATACGATTTAAAGAAGTCACAGACCGAATCGTTTCTCAAATAATAGTGTAATTTTTTCAACAATATGGAATGATCGACTAAGTCAAATGCTTTCTTAAAATCCAAAAACAATGCTCCTGTAACTTCAGACTTGTTCATTGCTGACAGCCAAGCTTCACAGAGAGACGTAAGAGCTGTGTGGCAAGAATGTTTGGACCGAAAACCGGATTGAAACTGATGGAACAAATTTTGTTCTTCTATGTAAGCAAGAAGAGAGAGAGAGAGAGAGCGCGCGTATGAGAGAAAGAAAGACAGACAGACACAGAGAGAGACAGAGACATAGGGAAACAGATATAGACTTGAAAGTAGGACAGAGGTCTCTCTCTCTCTC
>NW_027127498.1:0-18414 GCF_037325665.1 Littorina saxatilis | reverse complement strand
GGGCTGATCTTTATGAAATTTCACATGAGAGTTCCTGGGAATGATATCCCCGGACGTGTTTTTTCTTTTTTTTTCGATAAATACCTTTGATGACGTCATATACGGATTTTTGTAAAAGTTGAGGCGGCACTGTCACACTTTCATTTTTCAATCAAATTGATTGACATTTTGGCAAAGCAATCTTCGACGAAGCCCGGGGTTTGGTATTGCATTTCAGCTTGGTGGCTTAAAAACTAATGAGTGAGTTTGGTCATTAAACATCTGAAAATTGTAATTAAAATAATTTTTTTATTAAACGATCCAAAAACAATTTGATCTTATTCTTCGTCATTTTCTGATTCCAAAAACATATACATATGTTATATTTGGATTAAAAACAAGCTCTGAAAATTAAAAATATATAAAAATTATGATCAAAATTAAATTTCCGAAATCGTTTTAAAAACTATTTCATCTTATTCCTTGTCGGTTCCTGATTCCAAAAACATATAGATATGATATGTTTGGATTAAAAACACGCTCAGAAAGTTAAAACAAAGAGAGGTACAGAAAAGCGTGCTATCCTTCTTAGCGCAACTACTACCCCGCTCTTCTTGTCAATTTCACTGCCTTTTGCACTAGCGGCGGACTACGTTCAGTTTCATTCTGTGAGTTCCACAGCTTGACTAAATGTAGTAATTTTGCCTAACGCGACTTGTTTCTTTTACAAGAGAGAAGCTTTAGTCGAAAACCAGGACAAATAGCTCCTTGCAGTATCATGTGTTGACACTGACAATCTTCAAGAAATCGATTCTTTTACTGTTGTTCTGCAGAGGAAGAGACGCTTTTGATGCATGTGGTGCTTTAAAGAAAAATGCTAAATTCGCTACAAAGAATATCGAAAATGACTTTGGCACATGAGTGACAGATAGGATTGGTTTGGTTGTTGTTGTTGTTGTTTTTGTTGTTGTTGTTGTTGTTGTTGTTGTTGTTGTTGTTGTTGTTGTTGTTGTTGTTGTTGTTGTTGTTGTTGTTGTTTTTGTTGTTTTCAATTTGTGTGTGTGTGTTTTGTTTTGATTGTGGTTGTTTTTTCACGAGAATGGTTTGGTTCCATCTTTATAGAGCCTAGCTCGGAAAGATATATCGGTCCAACCCGAGAGATAGAGAGAGAGAGATAGAGGGGGTGGGGGGGGGGAGATAGTCTGAGAGAGAGAGAGAGAGAGAGAGAGAGAGAGAGAGAAAGAGAGAGGGACTCCTGAGAGAGATCCCTTTGCTCTAGGGCAGTAGGGGTGTATGTGAGAGGGCATGATGAAAAGATAGTGTCTGTGTCATTCATGGTTTATATGACTTGTATTACTTTATTCTGCCCGTGCTGCCTACTGTTTGCTTAGCACTCTGTCTTTCTCCCCTGTGCTCTACCTGACTTTACACTGTACAGTTGACCCCACCCCCTTTTAAGAATTAAGACCTTCAAAAATCTGAGAAAATCAGGTCTTAAAAAGGAGGGAGTCTTAAACATGAGGTAAATTTACAGAAGTTAAGAACAAAGAGTCTGAGAAAACAGGGTCTTTAAAAGGGAGGGAGTCTTAAATCGGGGGGGGGGGGGGGGTCTTATAACGGGGGTTTCACTGTATTCACCACACACCTGTCAGTACACTAGTTCTTTTTTGTGTGTGAGAAGACCTCAAAAACTGTGTGACTATATCAGGTCTCCAAAGAGAGGTACAGTGAAACCCTTCTTTTAAGACTGCCCAAAATTTGACGAGATTGTGTCTTAAACGGGAGCAAGTCTTAAAATGGAGGTTACATTACACAGAGCTTATAACCAGATTGTTCTGGAGAAAAAAAACCTCCATTAGGTCTTAAAAAGTGTCACATCTTAATCAGGAGTCTTAAATTGGAGATAAATGAACAAAGAATGAACAATTACAAAATTCGTTTTAGCAGACTTTAAAAGGAATGTTACTCTTCTCCAATATTCAGGGGACACAGTTCATATAATTTTCGGCCAATAAAAACCACTTTTGCCCATGTAAATAAAACCCAAACCAGACTATAAGTATAACTGACCTACTGACCTACTAACCCTAATCGTTTTGAGTCTTATCATTAGAAAGAAACATTTTGTTTTGTATTGCCTTATTAATGCTTTAAGGACAGCCATGTGACCAGTATAGTTGTTTTGTATTGCCTTATTTATGCTTTAAGGACAGCCATGTGACCAGTATAGTTGTTTTGTATTGCCTTATTTATGCTTTAAGGACAGCCATGTGACCAGTATAGTTGTTTTGTATTGCCTTATTTATGCTTTAAGGACAGCCATGTGACCAGTATAGTTGTTTTGTATTGCCTTATTTATGCTTTAAGGACAGCCATGTGACCAGTATAGTTTTGGATTAAATCACATTGTTACAGACAGAAATGTTGTGTTTGCAACCCGATCAGCTTAAGGCCAAGGAAGACATTGCTTTCAAGTCAGCCAATGTAACCAATGTTTGGTTTGAATGAATATAATATTATTATTATCAGATAAAAATGTTGTGTTTGCAACCCGATAAGTTGACCCCTGGGAAGATAATGCTTTCAAGTCAGCCAATGTAACCAGTGGTTGGTTTGAATACAGACCTGTTTACCCTTACGATTTTGGCGTAATTTATTACGATTTTCTGCAAAAAATACGCCATTCCGCTATCCGTGTCAAGACTACGATTTTCATAAATTAAAAAAATGTAAAAATAATTTTTTTTTATTTTTATCAATTCACATGTTTGGCATTGGTTTTTTCAATGGCAAAATGGGGTGAAAAAGCACAGGACTGACCAGAGATCATGTCTGTCTGATGAGACGCTGGAGAGCCTTATTCTAGTGGTGAAGTCTCGCCCTCACTCATTCGGCAAGCGCAAGTACAGTAGAAAAGCGCTTGACACACTGAAAAAGGCCTACTACGAGCAAAAGAAAAAGAATCAGTGATGCATGTGCTTTTGATGTGATCTTCTTTGAAATTATGATGACTACAAAAACTGACTGATGTGTTTTGTTTGTGAATGATGGATATACCCAATAAACATGCCAGAACTGGGCCACTGCTGGCTTTTTGCTGGCAAGTTTGGTAAAGCTGGCCATAAAAAAACCAACACTGGGCCAATTATGGTTTGCCAACAAAGGCCCAGTTATGGCTTGCCATCACTGGCCCATCTCTGGCATTCCAGTAATATTGTCGGCCAGTAAAATGCCTTAATTGGCCCACTGTTGGCACGCCATTGGTGGCCCAGTGCTTGTTTGCCAGCATTGGGCCATAGGTGGCGATTTGCTGGCAATTATAGGTGGGTTTTTGCTGGCACGCCAGCAGTGGGCCAATGCTGGATAATTGCTGGCAAGAAGATCTGCGACAGCACAGCGGTATGACTTTCTCACTTGGAGTGACGTAATGTACAAACAAATGTCGAAATATCTTGACGTCACTCGTGATGATGACGCATTGTCAACTAAATCCGGCCCGCGGTGGTTCTGCAGATGTCCGGTTATTTGTTTTGCATTCAACTTCAAGGAATTTCCAAAGCACCTTCTTCGATTTCAGTACGCGTCCGATCTCCTCCGGCTAGAAGCAAGCGTGGTGAGTTTCACAAACAGTTGTGTGAGCAGGTCGTCGCAACGGCGTTAGATCTAGTATCTTCTTGTTCTTTTCCTCCGTTGTCGGTCTTTTTTTCAACTTTCTTCTGCTGGACGTTTGAGTCAGTTCGCAAAATATAATAGACTTTAAGAAGTCGTCCTCTCTGTAAGAAAGAATCTGCGCGCGCACGCGCGTGTGTGTGTGTGTGTGTGTGTGTGTGTGTGTGTGTGTGTGTGTGTGTGTGTGTGTGCCCGCGCGCGCGGTTGTGTGTGTGTGTGTGTGTGTGTGCGCGCGCGCGCGCGTGTGTGTGTGTGTGTGTGTGTGTGTGTGTGTGTGTGTGTGTGTGTGTGTGTGCCTTTTTCCTTTCTTTGTGTGATTGAGTTTGTTTTGTCTCTGTCAAAAGAAAAGCACCATAGGCATTACCATAAGCTTACTTGTAACCAAACAAATTGCATCTTGTGAATGTTGACATTGAGTATGTGTCTATTCACTCCAGGACAAAGATTTGTGCAAGTGTCTGACTGCCCAACTGGATAAGATGCAGCTCGCCTGGGTCTCAGTTCCTGAGAGAAACGCAAGAGAGCTGTCCGAGACAACGTAAGCTTCGCAGGTTAGATCAAAATACATATTCCTGTTGACCCCTTACTTCTGCTTGGCATTTTAGTCAGTTCAGAAAATATGATAGATTACAAGAAGTCGTCCTCTCTGTGAGAATGCCTCTGTGTGTGTATGTGTGTGTGTGTGTGTGTGTGTGTGTGTGTGTGTGTGTGTGTGTGCGCGTGTGTGTGTGCGCGTGTGTGTGTGTGAGCGCGCGCGCGTGCGTGCGTGCGTGTGCTGTTTGCTTGCATGCCTGCGTGTATGCTTGCGTTTGTTTGGTTGTTTGGTTGTGTGTGTGTGTGTGTGTGTGTGTGTGTGTGTGTGTGTGTGTGTGTGTGTGTGTGTGTGTGTGTGTGTGTGTGTGTGTGTGTGTGTGTGTGTGATATGGAATAATGAATTAAAACCAACAAAACTCGTTTGCTTTCATGTTTCAAGAGGTGAACGGCAGGAGGACTTGAGAGTTTCAATGGCTTACCGTAGGCTACGACGTCAGGACAAAGAAAAGAAGCGTTATCTCAACGTTGCGGATGCGAACAGAGAAATGACAGAATCAAGACAATCCTACGGAGGTTTACTGGGAAGTGAACAAGAAACATTCCTGCCTTTGGTCATCATGTCTCGAGTGTGAAATTTAGAACGCTGTACAAATAAAATATAACAGTGAGCAACTGAAAACAAAGCGTACGTTTCTGTAATGTTTCGGTAATGAGTCGTTGCTGTTTGGAAGCTTTACATTTGTTTTGTTTTTAATATATATTACTGTATTGTTGTTGTGCCCGCTATAACTGCGTTGATGACGATATTCTGTCAAAACCACTGCCTTTACTTGCCAGATAAGTTACACGACAAATGTGATTAGCATTTCAATTGCATTTTACTGATGAATTTGATAATTACGCATATGCATATTGCTAATGTACAGCTTGACAGCATTGCCCTTTGCTTTATTTGCGCACGTCTTGCCGCCAGCATGGGTTGAAAAGTCCATTGATGTGCTGTGTTTTGTTATTGTTATTACATTCACAGTAAAAAATGACAAAACAAAGCATATTTATAGACTTCTAACAACCATCTATGGGCTAACAAGACTGTGCAGATCGAGTACATGAATAGAGCCGTCATTCTATCCGAATCAGTGGTATTGGTATATTTCCTGCAACTTATTGGCATTTTGCTGGCAATGGTAAAGACAGAAATATGGCATTTTGCCGGGCCAGTTGTGGCCCGGTAATTTCAGCAGGTAAAGGGCCATTAACGGAAAATATATGGAAAAAAGTTTTTTTTTATATGGAACTAAAAACCTGCATAATGCTGGCAAAATGCTGGCGAAATGCTGGCAAAATGCTGGGTTTTTGATGGCAAGCCATCAATAAGCCATCAAATAAATGATGGGTTTTTGCTGGCAAAATTCTGGCAAAATGATGGCAAAATGATGGCAAGCCATCAAAAAGCCATCAAATAAATGATGGGTTTTTGCTGGCAAAATTCTGGCAAAATGATGGCAAAATGATGGCAAGCCATCAAAAAGCCATCAAATAAATGATGGGTTTTTGCTGGCAAATTGCTGGCAAATTGCTGGAAAAATGATGGCAAGCCATCAAAAAGCCAGCAAATAAATGATGGGTTTTTGCTGGCAAAGTGCTGGCTTGCCAGTGATGGCCCATCAATTTGCCAATGTGCATACGGGTAATATGCCAGCATTGGGCCATAAGTGGGCCTTTGATGGCAGTAGTTCTGGCAACTGGCATTGCCATCAAAACGCCAGCAGTGGCCCAGTTCTGGCATGTTTATTGGGTATGTGCATGATTGCGTTTCGCAGACACAGTTGTCATGTGCGTTGTAATTGGCAACGAATGCTGGATGATTACTATTTTTGTGCCAGGATTACTATTTTTGGGGCTGAGCATTACTCCAAAACACTTATGGGGGTAAACAGGTCTGTGAATATAATATTATTATAATCAGATAAGACATGTTGAGTTTGGAACCCAATACATATATACATGCAACAAGACTGTGGTGTTAACAACAAAAGCATCACACAGGCAAAACAACTGATGTTGGCAAAAACAACACAGCTGACTGTGTCATGAATTGTTGAGTACTGATGTTGAACAGATGTGCTTGACAAGAATGGGATAAGGAGACAATATTTATGGATGGTTCAGGCAATCCTGACTTATATATGTAGTAGTAGTAGGGGGATATTTGGCATTATGAGGGTAGTGTGTGTGTGTGCATTCGTGTGGGTGTGTGTGTGTGTGTGTATGTGTGTGTGTGTGTGTGAATGTTTAAAGTCTAAACATTTCACTAATTCTTTTTGGTTTTTCTCTTCTTTTTTTTCTTCTTCAGACTGTGTGGAGGAGGACACAGAATGCACCAAAGACAAGTTTGGCTACGAGGCCATCATGCAACTGCACAGGCTCATCGACGACGATCGCAACGGAAACGTCGACCAATCAGAAAGCGATGAGGTCAGTTTAAACGTGTTTAAAAGCGTTTTAGCGTCACGGGTTTTAGATTCTTTCTTCTTGTGTGTGCGCGCATGTGGGTGTGTGTGTGTGTGCATTCGTGTGGGTGTGTGTGTGTGTGTGTATTCATGTGGGTGTGTGTGTGTGTGCATTCATGTGGGTGTGTGTGTGTGTGTGTATTCATGTGGGTGTGTGTGTGTGTGCATTCATGTGGGTGTGTGTGTGTGTGTATTCATGTGGGTGTGTGTGTGTGTGTATTCATGTGGGTGTGTGTGTGTGTATTCATGTGGGTGTGTGTGTGTGTGTATTCATGTGGGTGTGTGTGTGTGTGTATTCATGTGGGTGTGTGTGTGTGTGTATTCATGTGGGTGTGTGTGTGTGTGTATTCATGTGGGTGTGTGTGTGTGTGTATTCATGTGGGTGTGTGTGTGTGTGTGTATTCATGTGGGTGTGTGTGTGTGTGTATTCATGTGGGTGTGTGTGTGTGTGTATTCATGTGGGTGTGTGTGTGTGTGTATTCATGTGGGTGTGTGTGTGTGTGCATTCATGTGGGTGTGTGTGTGTGTGTATTCATGTGGGTGTGTGTGTGTGTGTATTCATGTGGGTGTGTGTGTGTGTGTATTCATGTGGGTGTGTGTGTGTGTGTATTCATGTGGGTGTGTGTGTGTGTGCATTCATGTGGGTGTGTGTGTGTGTGTATTCATGTGGGTGTGTGTGTGTGTGTATTCATGTGGGTGTGTGTGTGTGTGTATTCATGTGGGTGTGTGTGTGTATTCATGTGGGTGTGTGTGTGTGTGTATTCATGTGGGTGTGTGTGTGTGTGTATTCATGTGGGTGTGTGTGTGTGTGCATTCATGTGGGTGTGTGTGTGTGTGTATTCATGTGGGTGTGTGTGTGTGTGTATTCATGTGGGTGTGTGTGTGTGTATTCATGTGGGTGTGTGTGGGTGTGTATTCATGTGGGTGTGTGTGTGTGTGTATTCATGTGGGTGTGTGTGTGTGTGTATTCATGTGGGTGTGTGTGTGTGTGTATTCATGTGGGTGTGTGTGTGTGTGCATTCATGTGGGTGTGTGTGTGTGTGTATTCATGTGGGTGTGTGTGTGTGTGTATTCATGTGGGTGTGTGTGTGTGTGTATTCATGTGGGTGTGTGTGTGTGTATTCATGTGGGTGTGTGTGTGTGTGTATTCATGTGGGTGTGTGTGTGTGTGTATTCATGTGGGTGTGTGTGTGTGCATTCATGTGGGTGTGTGTGTGTGTGTATTCATGTGGGTGTGTGTGTATGTGTATTCATGTGGGTGTGTGTGTGTGTGTATTCATGTGGGTGTGTGTGTGTGTGCATTCATGTGGGTGTGTGTGTGTGTGTATTCATGTGGGTGTGTGTGTGTGTGTATTCATGTGGGTGTGTGTGTGTGTGCATTCATGTGGGTGTGTGTGTGTGTGCATTCATGTGGGTGTGTGTGTGTGTGCATTCATGTGGGTGTGTGTGTGTGTGTATTCATGTGGGTGTGTGTGTGTGTGTATTCATGTGGGTGTGTGTGTGTGTATTCGTGTGGGTGTGTGTGTGTGCATTCATGTGGGTGTGTGTGTGTGTGCATTCATGTGGGTGTGTGTGTGTGTGTATTCATGTGGGTGTGTGTGTGTGTGCATTCATGTGGGTGTGTGTGTGTGTGCATTCATGTGGGTGTGTGTGTGTGTGCATTCATGTGGGTGTGTGTGTGTGTGCATTCATGTGGGTGTGTGTGTGTGTGCATTCGTGTGGGTGTGTGTGTGTGTGCATTCGTGTGGGTGTGTGTGTGTGTGCATTCATGTGGGTGTGTGTGTGTGCATTCGTGTGGGTGTGTGTGTGTGTGCATTTGTGTGGGTGTGTGTGTGTGCATTCGTGTGGGTGTGTGTGGTTGTCTGGTTGGAGAAGCACTAACAGATCTGTGGCTAAATGACCAACAAAGAACTTTGTGGTGTATTTTGACTGCTGCATTTGCAGGTTTTAGAAATAAATACAGATTTGTGGCTTCAATCAAGAATTGATACAGCAGATTAGTCAGCAGTTTGCAACCCCCGTTAAAGATCCTGTGTTTTTTGTTTTCTTTTTCTTTATAGATTTACATTTTGTCTGTTAATTTACCCACATTTTAAAACTTGGAATACGTTCTTTTGAGGCCTGATATTCTGAAATTTCGGAGGTCTTACCGGAAGGGGGAGGGAGGGTCTACTGGAGTAAAAAAAAAAAATCAAATTTCTGTCCACAGTTTCTGCGGGATGAGCTGCAGTATGAAGATGGCTTTGAGCGTCACTCTCTCTTTCACAACAACGACAAACTCATCAGTGTCGACGACTTGTGGCGTGCCTGGAAATACTCCCAGGGTACATGACTTTTCCACATTTTCATCTTGCATATTAATGTCATCTTGAAATTTTGGCATAACTCGATTCTTGGCGATTGTTTTTTTTTTACCTTAAAACTATGTCACGGACGGGCGCAGTGGCATGGTGGTAAGACGTCGGCCTCCTAATCGGGAGGTCGTGAGTTCGAATCCCGGTCGCTGCCGCCTGGTGGGTTAAGAGTGGAGATTTTTCCGATCTCCCAGGTCAACTTATGTGCAGACCTGCTAGTGACTTAACCCCCTTCGTGTGTACACGCAAGCACAAGACCAAGTGCGCACGGAAAAGATCCTGTAATCCATGTCAGAGTTCGGTGGGTTATAGAAACACCAAAATACTCAGCATGCCTCCCCCGAAATCGGCGTATGCTGCCTAAATCAGTAAATGGCGTGGTAAAAAAACGGTCATACACGTAAAAATCCACTCGTGCTAAAAACATCAGTGAACGTGGGACTCGGAGTCTCAGCCCATGAACGAAGAAGAAGAAGAAACTATGTCAATCAATCTCCATGAAAAATATTCTCTTAAATACGATTTACAATGCATGATTTAGCATTGTTTAATCTTTCTATATATACCCGAGGAACGAATATATAAACACTATTAAACAATAAAATAATCAGGTTTGTCCTAAAAAGCTGTTTAAAATGAATTACTTCAAAATTGAACGACGACGTCGATTACTGCTTAATATGATTAAATAGTTAAGCCCGATATTAATTGGGTAAATTTGACTTTGTGAATGCTACTTCGGGAAGCTTGCTGTATGAAGCTTTTACACTGAATTTTTGGTAAGAAGATTTGCATGCTTCGTATTTGTGTTTCTAACACCCACTGAACTCTGACATAAATTACAGGATCTATTCCGTTGCACTTCAGTCTTATGCTTGCTTTTACACATAAAAAAGGGGATAAGACACGAGCAGGGTGGCACATAAATTGACCTTGGAGATCGGATAGATCTCCACCCTTAACCCTCCAGGCCCGGCGGGGATTCGAACACTCAACATTCCACGTATGGGAGACCGGCGTCTTATCCACAAGGCCATAATATGTGACCCTCCACCACGGAATGAGTCGCATGTCACCTTTGCATGATTTTCATATTTGTACATTTTCTTAAAGAGTTTTTTATGCTCTATCCAGTGGTGAAAACCGTTTTAGAAAAGAGCGAAAACTGTTTGAGTTATAAGCCTGTGGCTAAGGTGACCCTCACAATGTTACCAGACACTCCCCGGACTTATGTTAAGCCTAGCGCAGAACCGCGCGAGGTGACATGCGACTCATTTCGTGGTGGAGGGTCACATATGTGCTCTCTGGACAGTTTTAGTGTCATGATAAACTAATTGAATCACCGAAAGAGGTGTATGGGTGCCTAATAAATGGCAGGGTAAAAACAGTTGTACACGTAAAAACCCATTCGTGCAAAAAACACTCGTGCACCAGGGAGTTTCAGCCCATGAACAAAGCAGAAGAATTGAATAGTCTTGTTTTTGTTATGCAGTATACTGTCAACTGGTCATAAACGTAAAAACCCACTTGTGCAAAAAAGGCGAGTGTACGTGGGAGTATCACTGACCATGAACACAGAAGAAGAAGAAGTGAATTGTGTACTGTTTGATGTGCAGTGTACAACTGGACGGTGGACGATGTGATAGACTGGCTGCAGACCGAGGTGGACCTTCCCCAGTATTCCAACATGTTCATGCAGAATGCTGTCAACGGCCCTTTCCTTCCCAGGTACATACAGTACAGTAAACAAAACAAAATTAAGATGCACCCCTTCCCCCATTTAGACCTCCCCCGTTTTAAGAACCTGCTTTTTCAAACTTTTAGACATAATACTTTCTGTTCTTAACGTCTGTAAATTTACCTCCATTTTCAGACTCGATCACTCCTTTTCAAGATCTGATTTTCTCAGAGGTCTTAAAAAGGGATTTTCACTGTATAGGCTGATCAAGCTGACTAATTTCCACTGTATAGGCTGATCAAGCTGACTCATTTCCACTGTATAGGCTGATCAAGCTGACTCATTTCCACTGTATAGGCTGATCAAGCTGACTCATTTCCAAAACGGTGCAGTGGAACCCATCTTATAAGACACCCATAACAGCATTTTAAGACATCCCCCCTAACCATTGCTAGCACCTCGGTCCCCCTCCCCGCCCCCCCCCCCATAGCGTCTGTAAATTTTGATCCCCTTTTGAGGCTCTCTGATTTCTTTTATTTTTGGAGGTCTTCCAAGGGGTGTTCTACTGAATTTCTTTGCAAGTACAAATCTTCGCTTTAGCGGAAAAATATCACTTTGTCTTGTCCACCATTCAAACCAAGTCTAAATCACAGTGATTTCTGTATATTTGCCAGGAGAAAAAACATTCAAATGAAATGTAAACCAGAATACATAACCGGTGACCGATTTGATTTCCGGTATTTTGAAATTTGTTGGGAATAATTTACTTTTTTTTGTATTTTTTATAAACAATAACACTTTTTTGTCCATTAAAATGAATGATACATTTAAATGGAAAATTTTCTTTGACACACACATCCTGCCTTTTTGTTTTTAATTGCCAAGCACATCATTGAGATGCGTTTTTACTTATATATATACTAAAGGAACTTAACGCTTTACGCAGTCCCTGAGTGTAGCTTTTACGGTTGGCTTTCCAACCCAACTCCAATCTCGTTTTGCGTAGGCCTGAACAGCTGTTGCAACTCTTTCTGTTGGTGAGATTTAATCTATGTAGGAGCACATTCCTCCTCCGATAAAGTGTCCACCAAATATGCATGCCTTCAAACACCCACACACACATACACACGCATGCATGCACATTCATACACATGCCCACACAAACATACACATGCACGTACACACATACACACGCACACACACCCACGCACACACACCCACGCACACACACACCCTCACATGTATGCACGCATGCACACTCACACACACACAAACACACACACTCTCTCTCTCTCTCTCTCTCTCCACTACTCTGCAAGGGGCCTGTCTTTACTCGTAAAGGACATCAAAGCCATCGTTTTTGAGAAGCGACTAGGCAGAGCTTCGTTTGCGGACGTCGTTAAAGGCGGAGCGCCTCCGCCCATATCACATCAACCACTGCAAAAGAAGCAGCAGCAACAGTCACCTCACCAACAACAGCAATGGCCACCTCATCAACAGCAGCAGCAGCTGCCACAACAGCAACAGCCGCCGCACCAGCAACAGCGGCAGCAACAGCAGCAACAACAGCCGCCGCATGAGCAACATCGGCAGCAGCAGCAACAGCCGCAACAACAGCAGCAGCAACAGTGGCAGAAACAGCCGCCGCACCCGCAGCTGTCGCTGCAGCAGCAAGAGCCGTTGCTTCTCCCTCGGCTGCAGCAGCAGCAGCATCAACAGTCTCATCAACCACCACTACAGCAGCAGCAGCAGCAACAGTCTCATCAACCATCACTACTACCGCCACCGGCCCACCAACCGTTTACTCAACAGCACATCAGCCATCCCAGTCTCCCCTTGTCTCCACGTGGGGAACATCAATATCCTACAATGTATTACCCACCTTGGATGAACGCCTTCAGGCAGTATCAACTCAGCCCCTTTATGCACGCACACACCCAGCCGTCCTTCTATGGGCAGTGGCCCCCCGGGATGCACCAAGCATCCTACTAAGTAGTTTCAAAAGGCTACTTTAAGCATACAGTAGAGCGTGAGTGTATGTGTGTATGTGTGAGTGTGTATTTTATCAATTGCGGTGTCTAAACTCATGTAACGGTAAGTACACTAATGAGTGTACCTAAACGAGTGTGATTTCGCGGATGTGATTTCATAACTATTAACTATGTCGTTCAACACCTCCAGACATTGTGTTAATTTTGTCCACGACCCCCCAAGTATTCTGCTGCTTTAAACACTGTGAAAACATCTGCATCCAAACACGCGTGTCTTTCTTCCTTGTGTGTGTTAATCTTTGATTCAAACCCGTTTGCGGAGAGACTATGAATGCCTCTGCTTAAAGAAAGTGAAATCGTGTTAGCGTTGTGGGGATTTAATTTAGCGTATCGTTCATCCCTGTTCGAACTGTTTAATTTTATTTTATCATATTCTGTGTGTGTATGAGTGCAGTGCTGGCAGGTACATTTATGATTGCTGTGCATCGAACGCTTATAACATTTCGCAGATTTTTTTTTTTTTTTTTAAATTCCGATTTACTACTTTTCACTTGACTTTTCCGTTAAGTTAGCCAGTTACTGAAATTGTAACTTGTTTGTTTCACTTTTTGCTCTTTTGTGCATTATTTTTTCTCCGTGTTTGTTCATTGATTTAATCTCTGTTTAATTTGTTCTCAGATTTTTGGTTGTTGATAATAATTTTGTTTATTATAATTATTATGAATTCAAACGTGTCAAAACACACTCTCCAGGTTGGACATCTTAATGTCTATCATCTCGTTAACAAAGTGCCTGATATATGCGTGCTGCTAAACCAAGGCTCACAGCCAGTTCATGTTTTTGGGATGAGCGAAACACGGCTCGACTCGAGAATTGCCGATAACTTGATTTACATTTCCCAATACTCTGTTTTGCGACGCGACAGCGCAAGGAAGAATCAGACAGGCATTGCAGTCTATATTCATGAATCAATTTCTGAATGTGCAACACGAAGAACTGATTTAGAGGACGACAATATTGAGTGCATTTGGATTGAAGTAAAAAACTGTAAAACCTCGCCTCTACTCATAGGTTATATATATCGTAACCCTGCCGAAACGTCGATTTGGTCAGAATATTTCATTCAGATGATGGATAAAGTCAAATCACGCAATAAAGATATTTTATTGCTTGGAGATTTTAATATTAATTTGAATAAGCCTCAAACAGTATGGAATTCAACAACAACTTTATTAGGTCTTCATCAACTGGTTCTGAACCCAACAAGAATAACAGACACAACTGCAACTCTTATTGATCATATATATACTGATAATAAGAAGATTGTTTCAAATGTGTATGTGTCCAATTCCAGTATCAGCGATCATAGGCCTATTTTTTGTTCGGTCTCTATGCGCTTGCCTAAATCAGGACCAAAAGGCCACACGACCATAGAATACAGAAGTTTTAGACATTTTGATGAGTCTGCATTTTTTCGTGATCTTAGTGAAGCTCCATTTCAGAGCGTTTTTGATTTCAGTCTTGCAGATGATGCTTTTAATCACTTGTATAGCATTTTAAGCACAATTATAGATAAGCACGTGCCCCTGCGTCAGCATAGAGTAAAACATGCCAGACTTCCGCCTTGGTTAACATCAGATATTATAGAGGCGATGGCACTGAGAGATTATTTCAAGGAAAATAAGATGACAGACGAATATAAACAGCAGAGGAATGAGGTGTTAAACCGAGTGAGACAATCAAAAACCGGTTACTTTGATAAATTGATTTCCGATAAGAAAGATACTGCAACAATTTGGCGGGCAGTAAATGAAATCCTTGATAAATCTAGGAAAAAGTCAACTGCTAATCTAACAAAACTATCTGCGGAAGAATTTAATAATCATTTTATATCTTTAGCGGATAAATTGAAGGCTTCTGTGGCAGAAACATATTCTCCGGGTACAGATAACTGTTTTGAAAAATTGGACGAATACTGTCAGCGGAACAGAATAAACAATGAAGCGTTTATCATTCCTCCGATTGCAGTTCATGAGGTCGGAACATTTATTGAAAACCTGGAGAATAAAAAGTCCATGGGTCCTGATAAAATACCCGTGAAGTTATTGAAGCTTTCTCTACCGTATATTGTGGATTCGCTCACGTTCGTATATAACCTTAGTATTGAGCAGAACTTTTTTCCGTCTAAATTGAAAAGCGCCAAAGTCATACCCCTTCCCAAATGTAAAGATCTCTCAGACCCAAGTAATTTTAGACCCATTTCTTTGCTGCCTGTTTTGTCAAAACCATTAGAACGGCATGTGCACAAGCATCTTCTTGCTTACATAGAAGAACAAAATTTGTTCCATCAGTTTCAATCCGGTTTTCGGTCCAAGCATTCTTGCCACACAGCTCTTACGTCTCTCTGTGAAGCTTGGCTGTCAGCAATGAACAAGTCTGAAGTTACAGGAGCATTGTTTTTGGATTTTAAGAAAGCATTTGACTTAGTCGATCATTCCATATTGTTGAAAAAATTACACTATTATTTGAGAAACGATTCGGTCTGTGACTTCTTTAAATCGTATCTTGCTGACCGGACACAATATGTCACTCTACAATGCCAGAATTCGTCTACTGCACTAGTAAAACATGGCGTCCCTCAAGGGTCTGTATTGGGACCTATTCTCTTTTGTATTTACGTTAATGATTTGCCTTTACATGTATCGGATGATAAAGTCAAATGCGAGTTTTTTGCAGACGATTCGTCTATTCATACCAGTAACACCTCGTTGGAATCAGTAAATTCTTCCCTGAAGAACACTTTGGACGAAGTTGCGAAATGGTGCACATCAAATGCCATGATACTGCACCCAGAAAAAACTAAAAGCATTGTTATTACCACAAGACAAAAGCATCAGATAAGTCCTCTTAAATTACAACTGTCCTTAGGTACAACTCAAATACAGCAAGTTAAAGAACATCGCATACTTGGTGTAACTGTCGATGAAGAAATGAAATGGCAAACACACATAAGCAACCTCTGCAAAGTGTTATCAAGGAATTTGTATTTGTTGTCAAAACTCAAACATTACGCGAAGTCTGAAACATTAAAAATGTTCGTTCATGCTCACATAATGCCTCATATTAATTTTGCTTCGACATTGTGGGATGGCTGCAGTGATGTTCACTTATTGAAACTCAATTCTTTGTACCGTCGTGCTGCAAAACTTATCATGTATGAATCGCACATGTCTACAGAAATGAAGTTAAACAGCCTTAATTTCCTTCCCCTAAAAACCCACCTTGCATACAATAAGGCTGTCTTTATGTATAAATTAGTTCATGGTGATGTGCCCAGTTATGTGCAATCCTATTTTACACATGTTACGAAGAGGTATGGGTCTCAAAATTTACTTCCTCCAATTCCTCGTATAGATCTTTATAAATCCAGCTTAGCTTTTTCAGGATCATCTCTGTGGAATTCTTTGCCAATAGAAATCAAACGATCCGCATCATTAAAGGCCTTTAAAAGGCAGTTGCACACACATTTGATCACACTATAAACTGTCCCTGATGTTTAGTTTCCATTGTGTACTCGGATAATGTATGCAATGCTCTTAAGTGTTTGTTTGTTTTTTAAATATTGTATATGTAGTTAATCTGAATGTGTAATCCCTCGTCCCCCTCCCCCTTCTTCTTGAAACTTTAGCTGCCTGTATACATGGCCCTGTTCGGCAATACATTGCTGTACTTTTTTAAGAAATGTAAAAAACATTTACGTTTGTTTGTATTTGGTTTTGTTTTATATGACTTTGTGAGTCCAATATTTTGTATGTTTATACTCGACCATTATTTTGATGTTTTATTAGTTTAATACTTTGATGAGGTATGTGCGCAGTCTTTGTTTTTGTTTACAATTATTCTTTGTATATGTTCCAAGGACAGGTTGGAAGATTAGGCTAAGCCTAAAACCTTTATCCTTATGTAATAAAGTTCTGAGTTCTGAGTTCTGAGTTCTCCCTCTCTCTCTCTCTCTTTCTCTCTCTCTCTCTCTCTCTCTCTCTCTCTCTCTCTCTTTCTCTCTCTCTCTCTCCCCCCTCTCTCTCTCTCTCCCCCTCTGTTTCTCTCTCTCTCTGTCTCTCTCTCTCTCCCCCTCTCTCTCTCTCTCTCTCTCTCTCTCTCTCTCTCTCTCTCTCTCTCTCTCTCTCTCTCTCTCTCTCTCTCTCTTAACCCACCCCTCTCTTTCTCACTCCCCATATCTCTCACTATCCCCTGAAAAAAGTACATGTTAAAATGGTAGGTATATGACTGGCTACTGATATCATTTCTGGTATTTCAGATTTTTCAACTGACTAGTAAAATAATACCAGACATTTCTGGTAAACACAATCCTGAATACAATATCCATGTTCTTCTCCTGCTTACACCTTCTATGTTGTACAGTAATTTCAGTTGGTGATAGTGTCGCATGGCTAATACGATCTCGGTGTGACCCCACAGAAGCAATTAACAGACTTAAAAAAGACAAAAGATTAACTGAAGTGCAAAATGGCAAAGTTATATGAATATTTCTTGTGTTGAGGCTTTAGGCTTTAGGGAGAGAGAAGGAGAGAGAGTAGGGGCGGGGATGTAGTTCAGTCGGTAGCGCGCTGGATTTGTATCCAGTTGGCCGCTGTCAGCGTGAGTTCGTCCCCACGTTCGGCGAGAGATTTATTTCTCAGAGTCAACTTTGTGTGCAGACTCTCCTCGGTGTCCGAACACCCCCGTGTGTACACGCAAGCACGAGACCAAGTGCGCACGAAAAAGATCCTGTAATCCATGTCAGAGTTCGATGGGTTATAGAAACACAAAAATACCCAGCATGCTTTCTCCGAAAACGAAGTATGGCTGCCTAAATGGTGGGGTAAAAAACGGTCATGCACGTAAAATTCCACTCGTGCAAAAAACACGAGTGTACGTGGGAGTTTCAGCCCACGAACGCAGAAGAAGAAGAGAGAGAGAGAGATAGAGGAGAGGGATAAAAGAGATGTGTCCATGTGCAGTAAAATGAGAACATAAATTTGGCCTATCAAGAAAGAATCAGAATGATTGTCATTGACACAAGACGAATAAAAAGGCTTCTTCTTTTTGTTTTGCAAGCTGATCTATTTGATTACAAGAGTTTTCATGGGATTTGCAAGTGCTGCAATTTATTGTGTACAAAGATGTATCAAATTACGCATTGTGTAGAGAGATGATGGTACATAACCTGGATTGATAGTGAATCACAGGATATTGCACATGCCGCAAAAAGATTGTGATCTCTTGATGTTGTGATGAGACTGTGAAGACTTGTTTTCATTTTGAGCAAGTCAATGTTATTAACACGACTGTACAGTGGTACTCCCTTTTAAGACATCCAGATAACGCTGATGGAGTCTATGTCGACCAAAAGAGTGGGATTCCCTGCAGGTGGAGTTCCTGGAGGGGGATTCCATGTATACAGGATCGAATCCCACAGGGTGGAGTTTTTCAATAAAACTTGCAAACCATACTCGAATTTCTAAGAAATATCAAAAAAGATCGAAAAACATCAAATTCTACCGATGTCGCTAAGCATCACGTGACTCATCGATCTCAGCGAAACGCTACAGGAACTACACCCTGTGGTATTCCCAGTATACCGGGAATCCACCTTCAGGAAACCCCACTCTTTTGGTGGACATAGACCCCATCAG
>NW_027127497.1:0-31950 GCF_037325665.1 Littorina saxatilis | reverse complement strand
TGACTTTCACATTAGACTGATTAAGTGTACAGTGCCAGTGGTAGTGCTAGTGGTTATCGGTACTTTTTTATGTGTTGACGTCAGCGATGTGTGCGCAGTTCAAAGGTTAGGGGTCAAAGTTTACGGATGCTTCCTTCGATCCGCTAACGAGCTGTGGTTGAATCGACGAAAATAACGAGCCCCAAAAGGTATGTAAAAACTGAGCGAACGCTTGTTTATTTACACGATTATTTATAACTAGTATGTTCCTAAACCACTTAATGGTACAAATGTCAGTTTAATGTGTGATATAATCCTGGTTTGATGCTGTAATTTAAGCGTTGAACAGAGCAAGCTTTTTCACATTTCAAACACACAAAAAATGGCCGCTTTTGATTTGTGTTCAGTTTTTCGATTCACCCTTTTTGATTTCGATTTCGCTTACTGTCTGGAAGATGAGTTATGCAGTGAAAAGTTGCAAATGTTCCAATCCTCTCGCTGTTTATGTTTTGTTTTAAGATCGATCTTCATGGATGCCAGGGACCAACTTTTGAGCTTGCGGCGTGGGACGAGGATGACGCAGAAGATGATTTTGTTGTCTTCGCACTGCTTGATCAGGTTAGCAAACAAGTCAAAGCTTAGCTTCTAAAGGCATTAAAGGTTCCGCTGAAATATAGATCTAACTGTCAGGAACAGGCGTATATTTTGGTTATGGCCGGTGAGGTTACTTTGGATTGGTTATGGTTAGGTTTTAAATGTTGTTCATGTAAAAAATTAAATGTTTTTTTGGTTAGATTTCATAGTCATGATAGTGATCTTGTCTGAATCTACAGTGATACTGATAGTGATATTGGGTAGATCTAACACTTACACCTAGATTTGGTTTCCGTGTGACTTTGTTACTTACATTTAATGGTTTATAAACATAGAGTTTTAACTATTTACTGTTCAAGAATCAAAATCAAATGGAAACTGATGACCAAATCTGCAGTCAAGAGTTTTAGTTTCATCAAAGCATGAATATTATTATTAAGTCCACTCTCTGTCACAGAGTCTGTGTCACTGTCAGTTTGTGTTCTTGTGTCATTTTAATTTGATAGCAATACATGTACTTTCAAGAAGGATGTTACACTTACTGGTTCTATCAGACTTTTAAGCACAAGGCACCTTGGTTCTAGTTTTATTATTTCTAGGATCAAATTACTTCAGTACAAGGAAACTTCTGTGTTCTAAAACATACACAGTATTTATATCAGAATACTGTCAACTGGTGCTTTTTGAGATGCACAGTTGAAACTATTTATCCAACATGCTTCAAGTTCAACCTGTAACTTAGTGTAAGGGTCATTTGTTATGCAGGGGCGAGTGAACAATCCGCTTGGCTAGTAACAACAGGCTCGCAACTCACCTGGCTGGTCAATTAAAATTCTGGTCAAATGCAACCAAAAGGGTTTTAACGCTACTGCAGATCAATTGTGGTAACTGGTATGTATCGGGGCGGCGAAATTTCTGCCAGGTTAGTGACTTTCTTGTGAACAAGAAACAATTAACAAGTGGCTCTATCCCATCTCCCCCCTTTCCCCTATCCCATCTCCCCCCTTTCCCCGTCGCGATATAACCTTGAATGGTTGAAAACGACGTTAAACACCAAATAAAGAAAGAAAGTGACTTTCTTGAAGTTACTCGCCCAGCTGGCGAGTTAAAATGTTGGAGTTTAACTTAATTTCCCTCTGTTACCCAGTATTGATTTGAGTAGCTTCAGCAGAATTTTCAGGCTAATTAATTGAGTAAAGTGTACAAGTGATCCATGATTTCACTAAGTTTAACCTACATTTCAACAGCCAGAAAGAAGGGCCTATGAGGGTCAGTTCGCCCTCGATCACTTCACAGCCATCGAATGTGAGGACTTATTTCGCTTCAGCGCGGAAGAGATTCGGAGACTGTGCGCCCTTCTGGGAATGCAGAGGACTATGCAGGCGCCTAATGGAATGAACAATCAAGGAACCAAGGCCAGTGGTGAGGATTTATTTTTTTTACCCTGGTTGCTGTGAAGTTGAGTTGTATTTCAGTCAGAATGATAGTTTAATGATCCTCCTCCATGATTTGATTCGCAAAGTCATGAACTGAGTTTGCATTTACTGTGAATATTCAGTGAGTTGTTTTTACTATTTCAGGTTTCGTAAAAGATTAAAGCGGAGCGTTGAGTTGGGGCATAATTTATTTTGGGATTGCTTAAAATCTCAAATTTGAACTATGTATTTTGAACTTGAATCACAAAATGTACCTGACTAACTTTAGCCCCTTTGGTCGACACAGTACTCTATTTAGACAATAGAGAAATAATAGTGAATTGGTTGTGCCACTTACTGACTTAGTCTGTGGAGTTGAGTGAAATTATTTTTAAAATATGGTAACAGGATAAATAAAGATGCGTTGATACTGATAATTTATTCATATTAGTTTAAAAAAATAAATGAATATTTTTTTTACAAGTTGACGAAGTGGCCGCCATTGTTACGTGAATCCAAGTTCAAGGGAAGTTACTTTTGATGTGCAAAGGACTTATTTGTTTTAACTTTTTTTTATGATAATTGTTTTTATTGATTTTGTCTTCGTGGTGTCTGCCCCCCCCCCCCCCCCTTCAAAAAAAAAAAAGATTTTTATTTTGTTCTTTTCGGGTAACTGTTTTTGTGTGTGCAGTATAGCCAGTAACTGTGTCAAACCTGATAAATAGAAAATCAAACTGATGATAAGCATGTCGGGCTGGATATTTTAAGGCGCGTGAGAAAACTTTTGCAGTGTTATTATTTTGAACTTGAAGACTGTATGAGAATATGCCTCTCCACACACATTCGCTCATTTGAATTTATGATTTTTTTCAGGATTGGAGGTGCTCTGCATCTGTCTGCGGAGGTTGGCTTACCCATGCCGGTTTGCTGACGTTTCGCAGATGTTTCATCGTCCCAAGCCGGAGTTGTGTGTGCTGTTCAAGGTAGGTATCGACTTCATCTATGATCAGTTTTCTGACAAACTAACAAACCTCAATCAGCCATGGCTGACAGTGCCCCAACTGGAACGGTACTGTGCAGCTATACATGCCAAGGGGGCTCCTCTGGAGTTTTGTTGGGGGATGGTTGACGGCACAATACGATCAATGTGTCGCCCAGGCCATTTGCAACAAGAAGTGTACAATGGCCATAAGAGGGTGCACTCTCTAAAGTTTCAGTGTGTCGTGACACCAAATGGCCTTGTGGCAAATGTTTTTGGGCCCTTGGTTTGTCGACGACATGACGCAGCTTTGCTGAATGGTAGTGGCATTCTTGAACACATGCAGCAGCACATGGTCACTCCAACAGGAGATGAAATGTACCTGTATGGGGACCGAGCCTACCCCTTGACCCCTAACTTGATGAGGCCGTACCGTGGACAGATCACAGAAGAGCAACAGGCCTTCAACACAGAAATGAGCAGGGTGAGAAACTCTGTTGAATGGGAATTTTCAAAAATTGTTGGGCTGTGGGCATTTTTGGATTTCAAAAAAAATTTGAAGCTGTTCTTGTCCCCTGTAGGGAAACTCTACCTGGTTGGAGTTTTGTTGTCCAACTGTCATACTTGCCTACATGGCAGTGAGCCATCACAGTTCTTTGGACTGAATCCACCAACACTGGAGGAGTATCTCTACTAATTGTCTGTGTAGCTCTCAAGTAGAAGAAATGCTCATTGCATTGATCTTGTGTCACATGGTGTTTGGCATCCAAATGGCCAAGCATCTAAACAAATTGACCCTGTAGAAGGCTTTAAATTATTAACATGATTTCACTGCTTAGAGATGGCCAAATCTACTGCCCGGTCGCCTGGTGGGAGTTCAAAATATGGTGGATAACCCGGTTTGCAACTACAAGTATCTGGTCAAATGCAATTGGCAGGGACGTAGCTAAGTTGGTAGCGTGCTGGCTTTGTAGCCAGTTGGTCGCTATCAGCGTGGGTTCGATCCCCACGTTCGGTAAGAGATTTATTTCTCGGATTCAACTTTGTGCAGACTCTCTTTGGTGTCCGAACACCCCCGAAAAAGATCCCAAGTTCACAGCAAAAGTCTCAGGGCTTGGAAAACACGAAAACACGCTTGCATGATCTTTCATCTCTGATTATCATGATCGTATTTCAATACTTTGACAAGACAAACCCAATGCTGGTGTGTCAAAGAAGACAGCCACAGCGGGCTTGTTCGAATCAAAGTATCACACCATATTTTCAGCGTATTACCAACACCTGTCCCAATATAGACCAGTTGGTCTAAGAGGACGTTAAACCCTAATAGTCAGTCAAATGCAAAAGCAACTTTTTCAGTGGTACTTTATTGAGTTAAATTTGGTTAAACCAAATAGATGCTGCACATTCAGACATTTCTGTCGTCTGTAAAATTGACACACAAAAAAAGAAGCACCCAACTGGGGCGCGCTTTAAACGTTTCATACTGGCTGCGGCCTGTTTCTTATTTCGCTACTGATTCCAAACAAGCATATGTCTATTATCAAGTGAACCTGCGTAAAAATAAAGCCAGGTAAGAACCCAGCTGACCTCCATTTATTGATCATTTGTAAAATTGTATGCTCTTGTCACTTGTGTATAAATACATATCTGATGGTCACTCATACTGACACCGAATATAATTTGTTTGTGTGGTATATACCGGCTTTTGACATATCTTGCAGGACAGTGACTTTCTTGAAGTAACTGCTAGTGCTACTTTGCTGTACTTGCTTTCGCAAATTACTTTAGTACATGCTATTCTTCATTATGCATTAGTAGGTGTGCACATGGATCTCTGACATGGGTACTGCTGTGTTGTAATTTGTAGTTTGCAGGCAGAGGGTCTTCTTGTCTGCCCATACCTCGGTACCAAGCGGCCACTAAACAACCATCATCACCAGCCAGGCAGTCACATGGGACTCTCCACTCTTCACTGAAAATCTTGTTCTTCAACTATAACTTTTTCAAAGACACTGAACTGTCAAATATTTGGGCTGTGTGGATTTGCCTCAGGACCCGTCCTTACAAAAGATCCAATCTTCTTCTTCTACATTCATGGGCTGAAACTCCCACGTACACTCACACATTTTGCTTGAGTGTATTTTTAACGTGTATAACTAATTTTACCTGCCATTTGGGCAGCCTTGCGTCACTTTCAGTGATCTGTTGGAATGTACATCTTTATTTGCTGCTGACCACTCACTCATCCTCTATAAGGGGGGGGGGGGGGGGGGGGTTAAAAGTGTTTGGTTTGGTTCGATCCCCACGTTCGGCGAGAGATTTATTTCTCGGAGTCAACTTTGTGCAGACTCTCTTCGGTGTCCGAACACCCCCGTGTGCACACTTGCGCACGAAAAAGATCCCACGTTCACAGCGAAAGTCTCAGGGCTTGGAAGACACGAAGACACGCATGCATCATCTCTCGTCTCTGATTATCATGATCGTATTTCGATACGCCCACCAAATGTAGCTGAACACACCTGGAGCTAGACCTTACATCTTCATTAATTATTTTATTTCTAGTGCCATTACATTCCTAAATAACCACATATTAATAACTGGATCTGTCCATGAATTGAAATGAGTTTGTGTACTATTTGCTGTATGATTATTTGACTTTGAAAGTGAAACAAATTGAAAATCAAATTATAGTCATATGAAGTTAGAATTGGTTATCTACATATATATGTGTATAAGGTGTTATAAATAATTTATAATTAATAGTACTTGAAGTTAAAGGGATTATTTTGAGTAACAGAACATACATTTGAGACTTGTTAAAATATTGCCCTTTGCATGGCAAAGCTTGAAGAAATAGTAATTAAATTCAACGTTTGAAATTGTATTACAGAGTGAGAGTTCAGTCCAAAGTGTGTATACATGTCTATGTGTTTGTACAATTATAATGCTTGTTTTTATGTTGAAACAACTCACTCTAGATCTGATTTAATTGTTGTCAGTAAATTCTCTCTCTAACTTAGCTTTAGTGCAAGTCAATTTATTGGAATAATTATGATTAATGATAAATGTACAGAAACTAAATTTATTGCAGATATAACAGTAAAACTGATGCATGCATCTCAGATTTGGAAATCAGAGAATTTTATGGTGAAAGGGAGGCAATCAATCAAGAAAGAAGAATAACAGACTACTCAGACTTGGCTTAAGTGTATAAAGTGAGATGTATTTCTGATCCTGGTCATTGCTAGGTGTTTGCCATGGAGTCTGGCTTATAAAAATTCAGGAAGAGAATAATGTTTGGATAAGTGAAGGAAAAGTAATCAAAGATCACCATATCAAGTCGGGCTTTGCTTGCGGTCGCTCTGGTACTGAGGTCAAGCAGTGCGGCCGGCTAACAGGTAGTTTTGGGTCGCTTGTTGTCTTGTCACCATTGGCATAAAAAAGAAGAATGGGTTTTCCGTGTGACCTTGTGCTTAATTAAAATATATGAAACTGTAGATGTTGCGGAACTTTAGACTTCATACATGCCTAATATTACCGAATGTAGGAGGATAATGCCAACCTTGTTTTCCTTGCGTTTTTGGAATAATTCATCTCTAATCACACAAACTCACACACAAAATTTGAACAAGATTTGAAAACAAAAGTGAACTTAGCAATCGACATTTTTACTGAATCAAAATATAACACACAACAGAGTAACAAAAAAACCAAAAAAAGTTAAAATCGCCACATTCCACCCCTACAGAATTAAAAATTATACTAAAGAAAAAACGCTGAAAATTTATTTTGTGAAATAAAACTGATCACGACCACCCCCCACCCACCCAAAGAAAGATTTCTGGTAATCATTTTTTTTGTAAAAGTAACTTTAAAAAAAAGCGGCATCTCGCTTTGCCTGCAACGCGAGTTCTTGCCTGCGGAGATCCAGCTACTCCCTCCTCAACTCTCTCTCCGCTTCGGCTTCCCTCCTCCTGAACTCTCTCTCCTCCCTGTCGCTCCTTCTTCTTTCTCTGTCCTCGTCCGCTTGTCGCCGAAAGGCTTGGTACTCTTCTAGCACCCCTCCTCTTCTCTTTCGCCTTATCGTCGGTACTTCATCTGCAATTTAAAATAAATAATGTCACATGCATAACAATTGTGATAATCAATTCAGCTGAAGGGGCCACACATATGAATGTCAAAGCTAACAAATTTAGTAGTGGACTGGGGCCTGGGCTGACCAGGAAACCTAAAAAAAAAAAAAAGGTTATTGAATACAGTTGGGAGTACAAATATGTCCAACCATTAATTCTATGTTTCATTTATGCTTGTTTGTTGTGGGAACTCTGCTGCAACTATCTTTAGTTTTGGCCTGGATATGCAGAGACTATGTCAATGAGAGACTTGCCTTCACCACTGCCGGAAGGCAGACCTGTCAACCCCCTCCAAGGCCAACCTGTATTTATATGACTAGAAACTGTATTCAAGGTAACAATCCCTTACACACCAACTTTTTTTTTTGAAAATACAAAAACCAGCTTCAGGCCTGTTTACCCCCCAGAATCGCTCTAATGGATGAACTTGATTTTAAACAAGTTTCATCTACAGGATGGAAAATAACCATGTTTGAAAAATTTCTGACAAAACCAAAAATAACACAGTTGCCCCCCTTGTCCTGATGTAAATTATCAATAATTATTGACTCAAAACTTCAATTTAAATAAGAAAACAGTTTTCAGTAAGTTCCAATTGGTAACTTAATTTCAAAACGGCTCACTCTGGTGAAAAGGAAGGAGATTTGGAAAATAGCATGGGCACTGTCTGCAGGTCTATTTTTAGTAATCATTTGCATAATCTCTCATACTGCTTTTCAATTCATCATTTCTGGAGTTAAATTCTCAAATGATGGTTGAATCATAGATTGAATTAAAAGAGAAACAAGTGACTAGTAAGTTTGTTCCACATTCTAATTTTCAAAAGGACTCCATGTATCTAACTCAAAATAAAACTTGTCAGCGATCATGCAGATATCTGAAACCGGGAAGGTCACTGAAGCCATGGAAGTGGGCTATTTTAAAGGATTCACTGACCTACATAATTATTCAAGCAGTCGATCACTACAACGTGCACTACACTTACTCGTGTCTGTGTCTCTTTGATTCAGTTGACATGCCTGAGTGTGTGTGTGTTAATCGTCACTTGCATCTTGAAAGGTAATTGGACAGTTGTCAAGATCACAGCATTGACATGAATTACCGGTACAATTTGGTTTGCCCGTACTGCTAGGCTGTGTAAGCCGTACACACCTACATTTTGATAAATCCCGTACACAACACGGGAAAACCGTACAGGTTGACAGGTATGGGAAGGCTGGGCCTTTTGCAGATTGCCCAGGGCTGCATCCCGTATTATCTTGGCCTATATATATATATAAGAAACATTACGATGTATCAATACAAACAACATTGCACTTACCGGTTCTGTGGTTGTTGGTTTTCTTTGTGTCGTCTCTGCTGCGTCGTCTGCTACGGGTAAGACTTTTCTTCTTTTTCCAAATGAAGAGTCAAGACATGGGACGGTACTCTTTAGAATTATGCATCAGTTGTCTTCCCTACCATTACGTTAACGAAAGAGAAACTAAACGCACTCGCCGAGACGTCGTTGTCGGTTTCGTTACCGTAAGCGGAACGCGTAATGATACATAGATTTTCCTTAAGTTAACCACTAGCACTACCACTGACACTGTACACTTAATCTCCCTATTATTGGTGATGTCTGCTCGTTAGTTCCGCACAGCAGGGTATGAATGACGAGCGGAAATGTAAAGCCGTACGTTAATGCATCCATTGCAGAATCATTAGCTTCGGGCATGGTAATTATTGTGAAATGGTACAAGAACATCTACAGCTATAAGTGCACATGAATAATAATTATGTTAAGTTTCTGCCGGAAACTGACACAAATAGGAAAAATGTTACACTGGAGACTGACGTGCTTTCAAAGCACGATCCTTCCCTCAAACCGGCACGGTTGGCCTAGTGGTAAGGCGTCCGCCCCGTGATCGGTAGGTCGTGGGTTCGAACCCCGGCCGGGTCATACCTAAGACTTTAAAATTGGCAATCTAGTGGCTGCTCCGCCTGGCGTCTGGCATTATGGGGTTAGTGCTAGGACTGGTTGGTCCGGTGTCAGAATAATGTGACTGGGTGAGGTATGAAGACTGTGCTGCGACTTCTGTCTTGTGTGTGGCGCACGTTATATGTCAAAGCAGCACCGCCCTGATATAGCCCTTCGTGGTCGGCTGGGCGTTAAGCAAACAAACAAAGAAATCCTTCCCGTGTCGCGTCGACGATTCAACTCACCTTTAACATGGGATAGGT
The DNA here is from genome assembly GCF_037325665.1 of Littorina saxatilis. NCBI lineage: Eukaryota > Metazoa > Mollusca > Gastropoda > Littorinimorpha > Littorinidae > Littorina > Littorina saxatilis. The sequence continues at coordinate 22,624 of NW_027127497.1, read as the reverse complement.
CGATTCCTCCACTTGGACAAATACCAAACATCAACAGTTTGATTGCTTTCTGTGCAGAGTGGGTATTATTTTGCGATTTAAGGGCAGAGACATGCCGCACTGACAGTAAGTTTTGGTTCTTTGGCAAGCTTCTCAATTTTTGGCTCACGTAAGTGTAGCCTATGCGGTGCTAAAGTTTGTCTGTCTGTGCGTGTGTATGTGTGTGATAGAAACTTTAACATTTGACTAAACACCGAAATACTAATTTTTACCTGGTTATTATCCAAGCAACAGCTTCAAAATATTGAAGCAAGGATCAACATTTCGTCGGCACGTATGTAGTTAAAGTGTGTATCCAAAGAAAACGGGTGGTGGGGGGGGGGGGGGGGGGTTGGGGGGGGGGGGTAAAAACAGGTGACTGGTTTGTGTCGTGTGTGGTATGTAGACCAGGTCAGGGGTCAAGGTTAGGTCAGATCGCGTGAAGGATTGTAGTATAGATACCGTTATCACCGAGCTGCAGTTCGCCGATTCGAAGAAGACGATTTCACATTGTTCGGTTTCGTAGCTCCAGAAAAATAGATAAAGAAGATACCATGAGATTTCCTACAGGTTAATCTGCACAGCGTGTTTCCAGTGTCTGCGCGACGAAGCGCTGTCGAAATATGCACAGCGTGTTTCCAGTGTCTGCGCGAGGAAGCGCTGTCGAAAGCGCAGTGTCGATCTGGCCATCTGGCAGTCGTGTCCCCGTAAGTAGGCTACAGACAGACAGATCTAGATCTAGTGTCTCGCACTCTTGCACCGTGTCACCTATGCTTACTGTGTGTGTGTGTGTGTGTATGTGTGACGGAGTGATTGAGTTTGTGTTACTGTTTGTCGATTTCTTACGTGAGCCTTGAAGGCTTCGCCTCTTGTTATTTCAAGTTCTTGATACTAATCCTCAGAAAAAAAGTGGTTTTTTGTCCTATAAAGTGATAGTCTAGTGAATTATGGGTCAAATTACCATTTTTGGGACATGCGTGAGCGCGGATTCAGGTCAGTTGTCGATAGAATTTTTTGCCACGGGCACATCCACATATGTTGTTTCCGTTAAGTAATAACTACTTTCGTGTTTCCTTTCTGAGAGCTTCTATAGCCTGGTTCCAAGGACAAACAGAATTGACATTTCTTCGAGCGCTGCATGTCTACAGTTTCTACATATTTATTTTTTAATGATATCGTACACCTGTATAAGAAAAGGTAAGAAAACTGTGCCGACAGGCATTTCCTGTATATCAAATGACATGTACGCATATTATCTAGACACGACATACATTTGCAGCCAACTCCTGGATTTCAACATCAATAATGACATAAATCAACTCGCGTATCGTGTTGCCCTGAGTGCTATGCTTTTCTGGTAGCGCTGATGTCAGCCAGGTTTCTATTTCCTCTTATCTTTTCCGAGCTATTTTTTGCTTGAAGAAGAGGGGCACATGGGTTGTAATTATTAAGCTGTATACTTTATGTAACCGTTCTATCTGGTCATTCACCGACTTAACAATGTAAATTAGATAAAAATGCTGGTACTGTGTTAGCCCTTTTGGTTTTTGTCGGGTGGTTTTTGTTACGCTTGATCATTGGTGAAGTTTTACTGTTGTACTGGTAATAGCCGTCATCGTCGTCGTCTCAGAAGTATGTAGTGGTAGTAGTAACAGCAGCAACATTACTAGTTGTTGTGTTGTTGTTATTGTTGGTGGTGGTGGCGGCGACGTCCCATGTTAGTCGGCGTTTTATTGGTGCAAAAGAATCCATTCGTCAAAAGCATGACGCAAGTAGACATCAAACTTTTCTCACTTCCACTTTCTTATTTTTTTCAAAGAGGGCTATGAGAATGTTCGAAGAACATAGGAATAACTCTGAACAAACATATTTCGTAACCTTCTGAAAAAGCAACTGCAATTTCTCTCTCTCTCTCTCTCTCTCTCTCTCTCTCTCTCTCTCTCTCTCTCTCTCTCTCTCTCTCTGTCTCTCTCTCTATCTCTCTCTCTCTTTCTCTGTCTCTCTCTCTCTCTTTCATCTCTCAGTCCCTCTGTCTATCTCTTATATCCCCTCTATCTCACTGTCTCTGACTGTATGTCTTTGCCTGTGTGTCTCTGCCTGTCTGTCTGTCTGCCTCTCTCTCTCTCTCTCTCTCTCTCTCTGCGCCTCTCTCCTCTGCTCTTCCCTCCCCCCTTCCCATTCCCACCTCGCCTTTTCTCCCACACCCCCTAACCCGTGGAACCCTAGCTAGCCTAGCTAGCAGACAAGCAAGGACAAAAACTATGTCATCGAGCTTCCTAGGTAGAGAGAGGAGGAAATGGTAAGCGACAGCTTCTAGCACCCGCAGCTGAACTTCGGCTTTGGAGCTAGAAAAGTCTAGAGGGTGAAATGCCACCTCTCATTATACTCGCGTGAATACCGGCTTCACCAATTCGCAGCAACCGAGAAGCTCTTCTGGACACCCTTGGGCCATCTTTCCCCGCAACGCAGGAAGTCGCAAGACAAAAACGTAATTGAAACGAAATTAAAACGGAGAAAAGGCACCGGTGGATGGAAGCTAAGAGTTTTATAAATGCGAGATCGAGAGGAAACTATATGCCTGGGGGCAACACAGAAAGAGAGTTTCCCACACGTGATATATTTCCTTGTTATTTGTTATAGCACCCTGATATGTCGCTATGCGTGGCTGACGAAGTATGAATTCAAAATGACGCCTGTTCATTTTTTTGTTAACTACTACAGCCCATTTGCACTTATTACCGCATCCCGTACACCCCCCCCCCCTCCCACCAACACCCCACCCCCCACCTCCACCCCTGAAATAAAAATGTTTGAAACAAAAAAGTACGTAAGCTGTGGGAATATTATGGCGAGAATGCAATATGATTGGTGTCCGTCGGGCCCGAAGAGGTCTTTTTTGCTAAAACAAAAATCATCGTTGAACTCGGAATAAAGTGCGGCCCCAATCTGGACGCACAAAGTCCGGAGCAGAATTGGGGAACTGGAAGTTGGCCGTTGTGATCTTAAAAAGAATATAAACAGAAATAAATTGGCTGATGATGTGATGGTGTGTTTACTGATCATCTTATTTCAGCTTTCCATTTCAAAGGATACACCCCGCAAACAAACTGTCTCAGTTCTCCCCAAGGCCTACGTAGTTCACTTTTGAGACTGTAATGATGGCACCACACACAAGGAATACCTTAAAAAAGTTGTGTTATTCAAATTTACAAGTGTTGGTGGTCCTACATTTTGCCCTTGACAGCATTAAAACGGACTGTCGTTTGCTAGAAAACACATTTCAATTCCCAAATCCAACAGCTTCCGTGAACAAGACGTATGCGTACCCGCCAGAACTGAATAAATGATGATGATGGACCGTGGAATCGGGCTTCTGACGCAGAAGATCATTCTCTTATTCACGCTCATTTAAGTAATTAGCATAGTAACGAGTTATTTTCGGGCAAAATAACAACATTAAAAATGCGTCGAAATTACAGCATAGCGAGTGTCTCTTGGAATTCTTAAGGTCAAAATAGCCAGAAAAGATACTAAACTGGCGTCTCAAATGTAATCTGTTGAACCCTTTTCATCCGGCCGTTACCTTTATCCCAATCGCACCCAGGGAGAGAGAGAGAGAGAGAGAGAGAGAGAGAGAGAGAGAGAGAGAGAGAGAGAGAGAGAGAGAGAGAGAGAGAGACGTAGGTGTTAAACGCAAGGGGAAGATAAGTCATCTTGTTCACACAAGTAAGCCAGGGCTTACAAGATTGTCCAAGTTGGCGTTTGAACTAGGTCAGATGTTAAGGGTATAACATTTGTAATCTCTGTCTAGACAAACCCATTCTAAACAAAAATAGTTTATCTTCACCGTGTGGTCCGACTGGGAGCGGACGGGGACAAATTAAGAGCCATAATGCAAGAGTAAGTGTGATTTGCCTTTTTTAGAGACAGTTTCAATTCAAAAGCCCCTTTGAGATTTTCCCTGGCTAATGGTAGGATGATCGGTCCCATTATTGTACCTTTGAGTGTCTCAGACAAGAAAGAAAGAAAGAAAACATTCGGAAAGAAAGAAACATAGATGGAATAATAAATAGACAGACAGACATACAGACTGCAACGTATAATGTCATCTTCAGCCAGCACCCTGTCATTCCCACTCCGGGATAAAAGTTCTGTGGTACAAAACAAAATTACACACAAGCAGCAACGCATAACAAAATAATTCGGAAACTTATACAGTGTGCGCCTGACAGTTGTCACTCTATTTTCACTTTGCGGATACTATGACAGCGCTAAAAATATGGATCTTCTTTAAAGAAATCCCCCTCCTCCTCCTCCTCCTCCTCCTCCTTCTCATCATCATAATCAGCAGCAGCAGCAGCAGCAGCAGCAGCAGCAGCATCAGCAGCAGCATCAACATCATCATCATCATCATCATCATCATCATCATCAGTCCCCTGACTTCGGGGGGTCTTGAGGGAAGAAGTAACAGAAACCCTTATCCATGCTGTTCTGTTGGCGGCCGTCGACAGGAGGTCAGGGAAGTTCGTTTGTGTCAACTGTTTAAAGGCACAGTGCAGCTCACAGCCTTCGTTTTGTGTTTTTGCTGCAGCTGAGTGCATTTACAGTTCAAAAATCCTCCTATGGTAGTAAAACAAACCCAAAACTACCCAACGACGACATCTGTGAAGCTCGACAGTTTCTTGTTCACGCGAGTGCATAATTTAACCTAGTTATTACGTGGTGTTTGGTCGGAGTTCGATTCAACTGAGTGATTCCGGCCTCCATTTTGTTTTACACAAACTCATGATGACGTCTGACATAGTTTGCTATAATAATAATAATAATAATAATAATAATAACGGGCATTTATAAAGCGCCTTATCAAAAGTTCAAAGCGCGGGACAACAATACATGTATACAAAAATCATACAATCACTGTCAGATTCAAACAACACATCATGCACATCTCACATCCCCAGACTCTATACTAAGGAACTATCCGTAGTGTTGTTGGAACAAGTGAGTTTTCAAATTGGACTTAAAAGATGAAATGGATGGAGAGTGACGTAATTGAAAGGGGAGTGAATTCCATAACTGAGGTCCATAATACGAAAACGTGCGGAAGCCATGAGCCTTGCGTTTAAAGCGACCTCGACAGAGAAGTCGAGCATCATCAGAAGAACGAAGGGTGCGAGAGGGAGTGTAGAGAGAGACCAGTTCAGAAAGATAGGCAGGTGCCGATTCAGAGATGATATTGTAGCAGAAGCAGGCAGCTTTATACCTAATACGTTCAGATACAGGAAGCCAGTGAAGTTCTTTCATGAGAGGAGTGCAGGGTTGTCGATGCTGTGCTCTGAAAATGAGACGTGCAGCAGAGTGTTGTACTTTTTGCAAGGGTTGGAGAGTGGAGTCAGGGCAGCCTATGAGAAGGGAGTTGCAGTAATCTAATCTGGACAGAATGCAGGATGTAACGAGAGTTTTAGTGGCATCAACAGTGAGAAATTTTCTTATGGAACCTATTCTTCTGATCTCAAAGTAACATGTCTGACAGACTTTTTTGATGTGTTGTTTCATTGAGAGGTGGGAGTCCATGATGAACCCAAGATTCCTAGCACTATCAGAGAGAGAAATGTCACTAGAACCTACTGTGATGGAGGCTGGAAGGGAAGTGGTCGAAGAGGAAGCTCCAGAGAAAAGAAGAAATTCAGTCTTGTCATCATTTAACTTGAGCATATTGTTTGTCATCCATGATTTAATATCTGAAGTGCAGTTTTGGAGAGTGTGCGTCACCGCTTGGATTTCTGTAGGCTTGCATGCTTGTTGGAGTTGTGTGTCGTCTGCAAAGAGGTAGTGATTGACTGCGTGTTGCTTGATGACGGCAGAGAGAGGAGTGGTGTATAGTACAAATAAAACTGGGCCTAGAACTGATCCCTGGGGAACGCCGAAACAGAGAGGAGATGGAGGAGATGAGAGATTATTGACAGACACATACTGACTACGGCCCTGTAGATATGAACTAAACCAGTGAAGAGCGGTAGAGTGAATGCCAAAAACAGATTCGAGACGAGAGAGCAGAACAGAGTGATCGATCGTATCGAACGCAGCTGAGTTATCCAAGAGAAGCAGAACTGATAGGTCATCATTATCCAGAGCAGAAAGAATGTCATTCACAACACGAAGCAAAACAGTCTCGGTGCTGTGGCCAGCCCTATACGCTGACTGAAGAGGGTTGCAGAGGTTGTTGGTTTCAAGGTGGGAGAGAAGCTGACTAAGCACTACTTTTTCCAGAATTTTAGAAATGAATGGCAAGTTGGAAACAGGCCTATAGTTTTTCAACTGATTTTTATCCAGAGATGGTTTCTTGATCAAAGGTTTAACTACTGCAGTTTTCAAGTCCATTGGCACAGTGCCAGAAGTGAGAGAAGAGTTGATTATGTTGGTTATGATGGGAAGAAAAAGGTCAAGGTTTTCATAAAACAAGTTGGTGGGGATGGGGTCTAGCTCACAAGACTTTGGCACTGTGTTCTTCAAAATCTTCAAAACAAACTGCTCAGATACAGGAGTGAAGCTATCCAACAAAGAACCAGATAATTGTGAAGCCGGAGGCGAAGCCACTGGTGGAGGAAAGCTATTTCTGATGCATGGTTTCGATCTTCTCAGTGAAGTAGTCAGAAAATACAGTTGGCAGGTCCTTGGGGTCATGGGTGGTGGGGAGGCTGGAAACCGTCTGTTTTCCAAGCAGAGAATTGAAATTTTGAAAAAGTTCTTTGCATGTTCTACTACCTATAATCTGGGCAGAGAAGAAGCAGTTTTAGCGCCTTCAACTAAGTCATTTACTTTGCGTTTGATGGTTTCAAAAATCTCTTTGTGAACAGTGAGTTTGGATTTAAGCCAGCACCTCTGCTAGTGACGTGTCTTTTTGTGCATGATGTGGTGATCTACCTGATCTAAATTTAGATCCAAAAATAGGTCAAGACCAGCCGGGTCCGAGTACGAAATTAATTCGTAAAAAAATCGCAGTTCTTGACTCTTTGGGTGCAAGTCAATGAAACTTGGTAGTTCTTCTAACGGATAGCTGCGTGACTAAAAGCCCCAGGGGCTCCGTGCACCTGGATTTGACAAGTTCAGTACCTTTTAACGTTGTCGAACGGAGTCTTCATTTGTCCTCTGCGTCTGCATCCTTCTTCGACGGTGCCTTGTGATATGGTTTTGGAGAGGGTGCTTCGCAAAATTGTTTTACCCATATGTTCACTCTTATATTGCTCCACAGAGCCAAATTGAGTCAGAGAGAGAGCTTGTTTTGGTAATTTAGTATAGTAATTATGAGCAGACGTTACGATTATGTGTTTTACCCTCTCTTCGTTTCACAAATAAGTGCGACGAATTTTTTTGTTTTTTCATGTTTATTAGAATGATTTTCGTCGTACATCATAACATGTATACTGAATGTTAAATAATAAGTTAAGTCTTACCAGTTCACTCCCTTGACCATCCGAAGATATATTTTAAACTTAGTTGCATGTTTTATTTTAAATGTTCCATGTAGTTTCATGTTCGCTTGTATGTTATTAATTTGATGTTAGAATATTCACCATTACCGGATTTCACGTTTTCTATGTCAATGAAATGGCTATCACAGAAAAATGGCTGTGAAATGACACGCTGGAACTAGCACTCGTAACTGTAGAAAAATAGGACCCTTATGACGGAACGGGGACTCGCTTCATCTCGAAAGGAGGTGATTAGCCGACCCCGAAAACCGGCAGAGACAAATACTTGCCACGTGAAAACCGTGACTTTTTTGGGGGGGTTGAATAAAAAGGAAAGATTGCGGCTGTAGTGACAACATTGGAAGACTAGAGGGTTCTTTGGATGCCGGTTCCTTGTTGTGTAGGAAGTCGTTGACGTTAAAGAGACAACCTTCCTCGGCAGAGACAAATACTTAGCACGCGAAAATTGTGTTTTTGTTAAAGGGTCGAGTAAAAAGAAAAGGTTGTGGCTGCGGCAACGCACTAGGCCGAGGAACAGAGTTATTTGGATGCCAGTTCCTGACATTCTGTAGTAAGTCGTTGACTGTAAAGAGACTTCCTTTCTCTCCCCAACTTCTTCTTCTTCTTCTTCTTCGTTCATGCGCTTAGACTCCCACGTTCACTCATGTTTTTAGCACGAGTGGATTTTTACGTGTATGACCGTTTTTACCCCGCCATTCAGGCAGCATACGCCGATTTCGGGGGAGGCATGCTGGGTATTTTCGTGTTTCTATAACCCACCGAACTCTGACATAGATTACAGGATCTTTTCTGTGCGCACTTGTTCTTGTGCTCTCCACTCTTAACCCACCAGGCGGCAGCGACCGGGATTCGAACTCACGACCTCCCGATTAGGAGGCCGATGTCTTACCACCACGCCACTGCGCCCGTCGCGTTTATGGCAGAATGACCGAGGTCTTTTACGTTCCACTGTGGTGACACGGGGGGGGGGGGGGGGGGGGGGGGGGGGGGGGGGGGGGGGGGGGGGGGGGGGGGGGACATGGACACCGTCTCTCAGTCTGCACATAAAGGTGACCCGTGTCCCAACAACTTAATAAAATAAAATAAGAAAGGCTAAATATTTCCCCTTCTCTTTTTATCTCTCCTGACTATGAGCGCATCGGAATGTTTTACGTGATCTCCTTTTTTGGTTTAAACTGTTTTATTCAACGTTTGTGCATTATTTACCAAAACACGCATATAGAGTAAACAACAACAAGCATAATGCTTATAGTGGTGTTTACAGTTTTCTAGCAAAATACATATAAATGGCGGCCATTGTACAGTTTAAATGAAAAGCAAGCAAACATGAAAAGAAAATTGAATGAAAATTGTACATCAAAACAAAAATCCGTTTAAGAATACATATATATATAATATTTATGGTATTAGCGAGTAAGAGATAGACGAAAGTTCAAAATCTGGACTTGTTTTTTCTGTTGCAAGTCAACGCCCTTGAAAAGGAGCACGTGTAAGTGATTCTATGGGGAAGTGCATGTGTGTGCGCATCCTGTTGAACGATTAACGCATTTACATTGATATTTGCAATTATTTAAGTTCGCTTTTTTGCCCAAGTCTCACTATCAAGCTCCTACTGGGTTGTCTGCGCACACCCCACACTCATGTCGTGTTCTCAAGAGTAGTTTTTATCCACGTGTTAATGTTGTTGTTTTTATCGCAAAAAGTATATTCCTCTAAGCTAATACTCTGCAGTTTACATTTTTTAAACTTAATCTTTAACTACTTTTTGGGGAAGTTTTGTTGTTGTTGTTGTTGTTGTTGTTGTTGTTGTGGTTGTTGTTCCACAATCTTATTTTAGTGTTATCTTTCCTTCTACTGCTTTCTTATACATACGAGTTTTCTCTAAGGCTCAACAAACTTTGGATCCATGTATTAAAAGTTAAATGGCAGAATTTTATGAGAATGAAAACGGGAAGTTGATGGGGTTCTCTATTTACATTTTACATTTTGACTAAACGTGTGTGCGTGCGTGTGTGCGTGTGTGCGTGCGTGCGTGCGTGCGTGCGTGCGAGGGAGTGTGTGTGTGTGTGTAGAGCTATTCCTGGAAAACTACTAGTCAGGTCTTTATGAAACTTTTCATGTGAATTCTTCCAGGCGATAGCCCCAAGCGTGTTTTTCTTCTTCATTTGTTGTATTAATGTCTTTGATGACGTCATATCCGGCTATTTACAAAAGTCGAGGCGGCACTGTCACGCACTCAATTTTCAATGAAATCGATTGACATTTAGCCAAACATTCTTTGACTCAGTACTGACTATTGGATTGCATTTCAGTTCCAAAACATAAATATTCATTTGTGAGGTTGTCCATTAAAGTTGTCATTAAAATCGAATTTTCACTTACAGACTCAGCAATAACATTATGCTTACCGTCAATTGACATGCTTCACCGAGACCAACTCGACCCGTCTCGGTTTACCGGTATCGGCTAGCCAGGTTTTAATAGTCTCGGCGGGTTTTTAGGTTCGATCTTTTAGTTTTAGGCCGAAAGGTTGACTAAATGTTTTGATATCGCTTGACACGACTTGTTTACGTGATCGCTTTCATTTTCTTGCTAATCTGCCACTTTCATGTTGTGCCTGTAAGTGGATGTAAAACGAAAACTAATGGATTCTCATGTGCAGAGGCGACGTTAATAACCTTGTTTCTTAACGAATCTCGCAGCAGCTTTGGACAGAGAGAATAAAACATCCGGGCCACTTAATCTGGCGCGTGCGCACGAGGAGAATAATTATGTGCACATGGCGGATTGGAAGTGTTTACGCGCCGCTGTGTGGGTCTGTGGTGCCAAAATCCCATTTGATCCAGTTCGGAAGCACAAAAACTGGTGACGTAATATTCAGATCAGGCTTAACTGAAGCCGAAGCTACATTAAAATACGTGACGTGTGCACGCACATTGCACATGCAATCAGCAATCTCTCTCGAGTCGTGATTTGTAACAAAGCAACGGACACCACCGAACAATCTTGCCCGCCGTTCATTATGTTGTCGAACAACTGCACCGAAGGAGCAACATCTTTCTTGAGGCCCTTTACCGCACTGAGCTGCCTCTGCAAACAAAAGATTTCGGACAAAGACACGCGCATTTTCGCTTTGTCAGCATTCATTACAAATATTTCTGGTCTTGTATTTTGTTTGTTTTAAGAAGACAGCAACAACCTACAACGACAAAAATGTGTCTGGAACCAATTGCACTGTTGCGTCCTAACTCCTATGCTGTTGCTATTTTTACGAAGCAGACAAAGCTTTTCGTAGATTTAAAAAACAAATCGAAAGCAGCTGATTTGCTGACCCATTCGCTTCTCAGATCACCACATGTTAAAAATGCAGTTATTTTCCTAAAGTGAAAACGAATGTTTACCACAGAAACCTAAACGGCCAAATAAATATTACCTGAGATCATTTCGTACTTTATCCGTTGGATTCAAGCTCACGAAACATCGCATTTGAATAGGCTTGGTTGGAGTCCAGATTGCTGCACTGCGGAAGTCAAATCCTCCAGAGTGCGCAGTCATTCTCTTTTGGAACGGTGTAAAACATATATCTTTTCGTCTTTCTTGTCGGCACTCATCCAATATACTTAGGACAATAAACAAAAGAGAAATACTTTTGCCGCAAAGCTAATCCAGTCATTTGAAGTCCTTGAAGTTACGTCACGCGTTCACGGTTTATCGTTGCCGTCTTTTCCGTGTGGCATTTACTCAATAATTACATTTTCTGTCGGTGTTTAGCGTTTCTAGAAAAGACACAAACAAGTGTTTCGCGGTAGTTAACCCACTTTGAATTCTACTAACCAAGTTCAGGGAAATCTGGGGGAAAATTAAATGAGTACACCAACGACGAGAAAGTGGTACACACACACACACACCCACACCCACACACGCACACTTACACACACACACACATACACAAACACATACACATACAAACACAGTCATGCACGTATGTACGTACGTACGTGCGCTCGCATACAGACAACAATATACTGTTCAAAAAAAGAAACGCATAGCTTGTAATATTTGGTTAATTTAGTTATATGGCTACAAGGATATCCACCAAACTGCAGAAAATGTTTATCTGGTCGTCGACCTTTCGTCCATTGCCACAAGTGAGCTCTGCACGTGACGCATGCGTTATCAGTGGCTACAATGTCAAAATTGCTCATTTGGCATGACCACTCGTCATGCTTCAGTGTAATCTCGTGAAACTCGGGGAATATTGAGCTCTCACCATGTCTTCCAAAACCCATAAAAGCGGATTGTTCGCCACAAAGAAATCAGACGACAATTCAGCGACAAAAGATGGCCCGATTGAGCAGAGAAGACCGCCAAATTGCATTGGGTCGTTTACAAGCAGGCCAAAGTCAAAGTGCAATCGCCAGGCACTTCCACGTGTCCCAGAGCACCATCAGTAGACTGTGGGTCAGGTTTCAAGCCACTGGCTCCGTTGCTGACTTGCCACGAGCGGGAAGACCAAGGGCGACAACTGCTGCTCACGACCGCTTCATACGGCTCCGCCACCTCCGGAATCGTTTCCTGTCGGCCTCATCTTCTGTCCAGGCTCTCCCCGGGCCACACCGATTATCGGACCAGACCGTGCGGAACCGCCTGCATGAAGCTGGTTTGAGAGCTCGCAGACCTCACAGAGGAGCTGTCCTCACCCGCCGCCATCGCCAGAACCGAGTGCAGTGGGGCAACCAGCACCTTCGCTGGACCGTCCGGAATCACTGGAGACACGTGTGGTTCAGCGACGAGTCCTACTTCCTGCTCCAGCGACATGATGGTCGGAGGAGGGTCTACTGGAGAGTAAACGAACGTTACGCGCCCAACTGTGTGGATGAGGCACCCGTTCATGGTGGTGGAGGCGTCATGGTGTGGGGGGCGATCAATACCGCTGGAAGGAGCACCCTGGTGCACGTCCAAGGGCGCATAACTGCCCAGCAATACGTGGAGGAAATTCTGCGCCCACACGCCCTTCCTCTTCTGGCTGACCAGGATGCCATATTCCAGCAGGACAACGCTCGCCCGCACACAGCACGACTCGCCACCCAGTTCCTCACCGACCACCATGTCCAGGTGCTTCCCTGGCCATCCATGTCGCCAGACATGAACCCGATAGAACACCTCTGGGATGAATTGGACAGACGTGTGCGCAGGCGAGAAGAAGCGCCGGCAAATCACCGCGATCTATTGCAGGCACTTCAGGAGGAGTGGGACACCATCCCACAGCAAGATATCCGGCATCTGATCCAGTCCATGCCCAGAAGGTGCCGGGCAGTTGTTGCTGCTCAAGGCAGTCACACCCCCTACTGACTTGACAGCCTCGGCACCCAATCGTATTGATTGACTGATTGATTTGAAGATGCAAATGAACTGTGTGTGCATTCAACTGTGTCCATACCAAATTTCAAACAAATAATCTAAATATTGGATTTTCTGTTAATTTTTTCGAAAAATAAAACAAATTTGGCAAGTAGCAACTATGCGTTTCTTTTTTTGAACAGTATATATATACAGACAGTCAGACAAGCAAAGCAGACGGGCAAGCAGACACACGTCATTTGTGTATTTCTTGCATACCTCCAGAAAAAACACCCACCGCAACGGTTAGGCAAGGTAAGGTTATATGAGCAACAAATGAAGGTAAAGTAGGGTGAAGCAAGTTAAGATCAGATCAGATGAGGTGGGTAATGCAAGGTAATTTCTGTGTCATTGAAGTCTACCACGCGAAACTTCACTTTGTTACCCCTCCCCCCTCCCCCTCCCCCTCCCCCGCCCCCTTCCCTGGGAATAGCAAAGTAATATACATTGAAGTGCCAGTCCTCTTTACCCCACGCATTCGTCTTTTTCAAAGTCTTTAAATCCTTTCTGTGCGCTTGAAATCTTGCATTAAAGTCTGACTCTCGTAATCTATTCCCTCGCCGAACCCGAGGACTGAACCCACACACTATTGTTTTAACTGTTTTTTTGGCTCACGTAAGTGTAGCCTATGCGATGATAAACTTTATCTGTCTGTGCGTGTGTGTGTGTGTGTGTGTGTGTGTGTGTGTGTGTATGTGATAGAAACTTTAACATTTGACTAAACACCGAAATACTAATTTTACCTGGTTATTATCCAAGCAACAGCTTCAAAATATTGAAGCAATGATCAACATTTCGTCGGCACGTATGTAGTTAAAGTGTGTATCCAAAGAAAACGGGTGGTGGGGGGTTTTGGGGGGGGTAAAAACAGCTGACTGATTTGTGTCGTGTGAGGTATGTAGACCAGGTCAGGGGTCAAGGTTATTTCAGATCGCGTGAAGGATTGTGGTATAGATACAGTTATCACCGAGCTGCAGTTCGCCAATTCGAAGAAGACGACTCATGATTTCACATTGTTCGGTTTCGTAGCCCCAGAAAAATAGATAAAGAAGATACCAAAGGAGATTTCCTACAGGTTAATCTGCACAGCGTGTTTCCAATGTCTGCGCGAGGAAGCGCTGTCGACTGAAAGCGCAGTGTCGATCTGGCCATCGTGTCCTCGTAAGTACTAACAAGTCGCGTAAGGCGAAATTACTACATTTAGTCAAGCTGTGGAACTCACAGAATGAAACTGAACGTAGTCCGCCGCTAGTGCAAAATAGGCAATGAAACTGAGTGACGAGCCTGTTTGGCGCGGTAGCGATTGCGCTGTGCTTCATAGCACGCTTTACTGTACCTCTCTTCGTTTTAACTTTCTGAGCGTGTTTTTAATCTAAACATATCATATCTATATGTTTTTGGAATCAGGAACCGACAAGGAATAAGATGAAATAGTTTTTAAAACGATTTCGGAAATTTAATTTTGATCATAATTTTTATATTTTTAATTTTCAGAGCTTGTTTTTAATCCAAATATAACATATGTATATGTTTTTGGAATCAGAAAATGACGAAGAATAAGATGAAATTGTTTTTGGATCGTTTAATAAAAAAATAATTTTAATTACAAGTTTCCGATTTTTAATGACCAAACTCACTCATTAGTTTTTAAGCCACCAAGCTGAAATGCAATACCAAAGTACGGCCTTCGTCGAAGATTGCTTTGCCAAAATTTCAATCAATTTAATTGAAAAACGAGGGTGTGACAGTGCCGCCTCAATTTTTACAAAAAGCCGGATATGACGTCATCAAAGGTATTTATCGAAAAAATGAAAAAAACGTCCGGGGATATCATACCCAGGAACTCTCATGTCAAATTTCATAAAGATCGGCCGAGTAGTTTAGTCTGAATCGCTCTACACACACACACACACACACACACACACACACACACACACACACACACACACACACCACGACCCTCGTCTCGATTCCCCCCTCTATGTTAAAACATTTAGTCAAAACTTGACTAAATGTAACAAGTCGCGTAAGGCGAAAATACAATATTTAGTCAAGTAGCTGTCGAACTCACAGAATGAAACTGAACGCAATGCAACGCAGCAAGACCGTATACTCGTGGTCCACCGCTCACAGCATTGGCAGTGAAATTGACAAGAAGAGCGGGGTAGTGGTTACGCTATGCTGCATAGCACGCTTTTCTGTACCTCTCTTCGTTTTAACTTTCTGAGCGTGTTTTTAATCCAAACATATCATATCTATATATTTTTGGAATCAGGAACCGACAAGGAATAAGATGAAAGTGTTTTTAAATTGATTTTGAAAAAAAAATTTGATAATAATTTTTATATATTTAATTTTCAGAGCTTGTTTTTAATCCGAATATAACATATTTATATGTTTTTGGAATCAGCAAATGATGGAAAATAAGATAAACGTAAATTTGGATCGTTTTATAAATTTTTATTTTTTTTTACAATTTTCAGATTTTTAATGACCAAAGTCATTAATTAATTTTTAAGCCACCAAGCTGAAATGCAATACCGAACCCCGGGCTTCGTCGAAGAGTACTTGACCAAAATTTCAACCAATTTGGTTGAAAAATGAGGGCGTGACAGTGCCGCCTCAACTTTCACGAAAAGCCGGATATGACGTCATCAAAGACATTTATCAAAAAAATGAAAAAAACGTTCGGGGATTTCATACCCAGGAACTCTCATGTCAAATTTCATAAAGATCGGTCCAGTAGTTTAGTCTGAATCGCTCTACACACACACACAGACACACAGACACACACACAGACACACGCACATACACCACGACCCTCGTTTCGATTCCCCCTCGATGTTAAAACATTTAGTCAAAACTTGACTAAATGTAAAAAGTAGGCTACAGACAGACAGATCTAGATCTAGTGTCTCGCACTCTTGCACCGTATGCTTACTGTTTCTTTCTTTCTTTATTTGGTGTTTAACGTCGTTTTCAACCGTTCAAGGTTATATCGCGACGGTATGCTTACTGTGTGTGTGTATGTGTGACGGAGTGATTGAGTTTGTGTTACTGTTTGTCGATTTCTTACGTGAGCCGTGAAGGCTTCGCCTCTTGTTTTAAAAGTATTTCTTTAAAGTCAGACGCACAGTGCGCTGAGCCTTGTCCCCGCCCTCAGATTTTTTTTGGCCGATCGACTAAAGAATTGATTGATAGTGTGTGTGTATGTATGTATGTATGTATGTGTGTGTGTGTGTGTGTGTGTGTGTGTGTCTGTGTGTGTGTATGTGTGTCTGTGTGTGTGTGTGTGTGTGTGTGTGTGTGTGTGTGTGTGTGTGTGTGTAGAGCGATTCAGAGTAAACTACTGGACTGATCTTTATGCAATTTTACATGAGAGTTTCTGGGTATGATATCCCCAGACGTTTTTTTCATTTTTTGGATAAATGTCTTTGATGACGTCATATCCGGCTTTTTGTAAAAGTTGAGGCGGCACTGTCACACCCTCATTTTTCAATCAAATTGATTGAAATTTTGGCCAAGCAATCTTCGACGAAGGCCGGACTTTGGTATTGCATTTCAGCTTGGAGGCTTAAAAATTAATTAATGACTTTGGTCATTAAAAATCTGAAAATTGTAATTAAAATTATTTTTTTTATAAAACGATCCAAAATTACGTTCATCTTATTCTTCATAATTTTCTAATTCCAAAAACATATAAATATGTTATATTCGTATTAAAAACAAGCTCTGAAAATTAAAAATATAAAAATTATGATTAAAATAAAATTTCCGAAATCGATTTAGAAACAATTTCATCTTACTCCTTGTCGGTTCCTGATTCAAAAACCATATAGATATGATATGTTTGGATTAAAAACACGCTCAGAAAGTTAAACGAAGAGAGGTACAGAAAAGCGTGCTATGCAGCACAGCGCAACCACTACCGCGCTAAACAGGCTCGGCAATTTCAATGCCTTTTGCACGAGCGGCAGACTACGGTCATTGTGACAAAATGCAGTGCGTTCAGCTTCATTCTGTGAGTTCCACAGCTTGACTAAATGTAGTAATTTCGCCTTACGCGACTTGTTTTCATTTCCTGTTCCTGTTTTGATGCGTTATGTGCGGCTTTCTATATCTTCATGATGTTTGTAGAAGAAACAAATTAAAAAGTTTGAACAGTATTTGTCACCTTTGTAGAAGAGTCAAGACAAACTCGGAAAAGTAACCTTTTATCCCTGTTGGCAAGAAAAGGAAACACGCGTCAAAAAGGAAATGAGTTTATTTCTGAATCACGACGACTGAAAGGTACGTGTCTCTGAAAATAAATCTTTGAAGGTTAAATGAACGTGTCAAATATGCACGCACGCACGCACGCACGCACGCACACACGCACCCACGCACGCACGCACGCACGCTCGCACACACGCACCCACGCACGCACGCAAGCACGCACACACGCTCGCACACACGCACGCACACACGCACACACGCGCACACACACACAAATTAGAGAGAGAGAGAGAGAGGAAGAGGGAGATAGAGGGAGAGAGAGAGACAGACAGACAGACAGACAGACAGAGACAGAGAGAGAGACAGACAGACAGACAGACAGAGAAAGAGGCAGAGACAGAGACAGACAGAGGCGAAACAAGATATACGGAGACAGAGACAAGGAGATTGTCAGAACTGAAATCAAATTCCCGTGGTTTAACGTTCGACAGATAAAGGGGCTAAAAACGGACAGCAACAGTTACTACATCAACAACAACTCGCTCCAATCTTCTGAGGAAAACATACGTTCTTTACAGACACGGATTGTGGTCTAAATTCAGTTAATTGTAAGACTATATGCAAGAAAATTTGGAGAACAAAAACTCGCTCCAATCCTCTTGTCCAATTCCCAAGAGAGCCCAACCCACCTACCCACCCCTCCACCCCGCGCTAACACCCTCCACGTCTCGGAGACTTTGCAAGATTGATGAGTAGGAAGAATGACCGACTATGACTTATGACCGAGTCAAAACAAGAGCGGACAAGTCGAGACCCGGTGGCAAATCGTAGTTTGAAGAGTCTTATCTCCCTTCCTCAATCTTCTGCGCAGACTCATGGAATGACCGGCCAAAAAGACTTCTTCTGAATTGAACTTACTGAAAATGGGACTGTTTTGATAAAAAAAAAAAGAAATAAGAGAGAGAGAGAGAGAGAGAGAGAGAGAGAGAGAGAGAGAGAGAGAGAGAGAGAGAGAGAGAGAGAGAGAGAGAGAGAGAGAGAGAGAGAGAGAGAGAGAATAAAACGCCTACCCGATTGTTGAAAAGTCTCCAACTGAAACGAATTATCGCCTCAGGAATATGACGTGGGTTTCTACTTTTGTATTTGTGCTTCCGTAATAGAGATTTTGTAGAAACAGACATTCGCTGTCAAAATGGCCAATTTTATTTCCAAAAAAATTTGTTTTTCATCTTCGATTCTTTGAAGGAGTAACCGCACCAACAAAGAAACCAAGACCACTATTTTTGATGATTGCAAGCAGTGATGACGCCCACACGAACACAAGTAGGGACGAGTTTGGCACACAATAAACATCACAAATTCATTCCTGAAATAACGGAAAAGACAAACAATGACGACAGAGCAACTTTATACTATCAGCTAAGAGTTCAACGGCCTTTTCCATGCAACAACAACCGCCCCCACCCCCTGCCCTTTCTTTTCTTTAACTTAGAAATACTTCTCGCTTGTTATGTTTTTACATTTAGTCAAGTTTTGACTAAATGTTTTTAACATAGAGGGGGAATCGAGACGAGGGTCGTGGTGTATGTCTGTCTGTCTGTCTGTCTGTCTGTCTGTGTGTGTGTGTGTCTGTGTGTGTGTGTGTAGAGCTATTCAGAGTAAACTACTGGACCGATCTTTATGAAATTTTACATGAGAGTTCCTGGGTATGATATCCCCGGACGTTTTTTTCTTTTTTTCGATAAATGTCTTTGATGATGTCATATCCGGCTTTTTGTAAAAGTTGAGGCGGCACTGTCACACCCTCATTTTTCAATCAAATTGATTGCAATTTTTGTAAAGCAATCTTCGACAAAGGCCGGACTTCGGTATTGCATTTCAGCTTGGTGGCTTTAAAATTAATTAATGACTTTGGTCATTAAAAATTTGAAAATTGTAATACATTTTTTTTTATATAAAACGATCCAAATTTACGTTCATCTTATTCTACATCATTTCCTGATTCCAAAAACATATAAATATGTTATATTTGGATTAAAAACAATCTCTGAAAATTAAAAACATAAAAAGTATGATCAAAATTAAATTTCTGAAATCGATTTAAAAACAATTTCATCTTATTCTTTGTTGGTTCCTGATTCCAAAAACATATAGATATGATATATGTTTGGATTAAAAACACGCTCAGAAAGTTAAAACGAAGAGAGGCACAGAAAAGCGTGCTATGCAGCACAGCGAAACCACTACCGCGCTAAACAGGCTCGTCAGTTTCAATCGGTTTTGCACAAGCGGCGGACTACGGTCATTGTGAAAAAATGCAGTGCGTTCAGTTTCATTCTGTGAGTTCCACATGTTGACTAAATGTAGTAATTTCGCCTTACGCGACTTGTTTTTTATCAAGAGGAACGGCGTGCAGTTCCTAGCAGCAACATTAATAGTTTTCTCTTTTCACGTCTGAGAGTCCATCTGTAGGCAAACTGCGTCTTATTTTGGCTCAAATTGACAGTGTGCACGTTTTAAAGCATTTTCCTCATTGTGTAAACTGTTATTGCACAATGCACTGATAACTATATATACATCTTGGACGTGTCAAATTTGACAGTATTATAAACTTTCCCAAACAGAACCAGACACATTTAGTCAAATAAGTCCTACACCAATCCTCTAAGATGATCTGGCTAAGAACTAAACGCATGCTACCCCCCCCCCCTATCCCCCCTCCGAAATTGACAGTGTCATAAATCTCAGTCAGCAGTATTATTTGGTTTGCTATATATTAATTTGATTTATGTTCTACTATCGATCTCATCCCGACTCTAGCCAAAGATGCCGGTAACCTTTAAATTGCTCCGATAGAATCACCTGATTGCGACAGCCGGCGACCGCCTTTCGATGATTGATTGGCAATGCTGTCATCTTTTTTTATCGTCTTTTTGTGTGTGAAAGATAACCCTGCCGTCTGTCTATTTCTATGACAACTGGGTCAACTGATAGGGAAGACTAGCTTCCATACACTCTATGACACGACTGAAAGATACAAGCTCCGTCATCAGACACAAAAAAACACAACTTTATTTAATTGTTGCTTAAGGGGATATTACGTGTGTGTTTGTTTTTACATTTAGTCAAGTTTTGACTAAATGTTTTAACATAGAGGGGGAATCGAGACGAGGGTCGTGGTGTATGTGTGTCTGTGTGTGTGTGTGTGTGTGTGCGTGTGTGTGTGTAGAGCGATTCAGAGTAAACCACAGGGGCCAGTTTCATAAGCCAGAAACACAGTCGACCAACTGCAGTTGTCCGAGAGAACCACAGTAATCCGACGTTATCGGGTTTCACGAACAAAATTTTAGTCGGCCGACGCAGTAATCCAGGAGACAAGTCAGAGTTATGTCTTGAAGACGTCACATTATGGCGTAAGAGGGTCAGACATCACGCGAAGGAAGTACTGAAAGTCTCGGTCATTGTTATTTTGAGCGCGCCGAGACTAGTTTTTTCTTCGAAATCGGCCATTTCCACGTGCGACGGAAGTGGTAATGTTGCTAAATTTAGCCTTCGACTTGGCCATTCGGATTACTGTACAGTCGGTCGACTGCGGTTGTCCGCGGGTGACGGTGATTCGCTCATGAAACGCGCTTTTCGGTGACCCGGCGATCAACCACAGTCGATCGACTGGGCAGTCGATCGACTGTCAGTCGGTTCACTGCTATCTTATGAAACTGGCCCCTGCACCGATCTTTATGAAAATTTACATGAGAGTTCCTGGGTATGATATCCCCAGACGTTTTTTTTTTTTTTCGATAAATGTCTTTTATGACGTCATATCCGGCTTTTTGTAAAAACTGAGGCGGCACTGTCACACCTTCATTTTTCAATCAAATTGATTGAAATGTTGGCCAAGCAATCTTCGACGAAGTCCGGACTTCGGTATTGCTTTTCAGCATGGAGGCTTAAAAATTAATTAATGACTTTGGTCATTAAAAATCTGAAAATTTAAAATTATTTTTTTTTATATATCATGTTCTGATTCCAAAAACATATAAATATGTTATATTTGGATTAAAAACAAGCTCTGAAAATTAAAAATATAAAAATTATGATTAAAATTAAATTTCCGAAATCGTCTTAAAAACAACTTCTTATCTTATTCCTTGTCGGTTCCTGATTCCAAAAACATATAGATATGATATGTTTGGACTAAAAACACGCTCAGAAAGTTAAAACGAAGAGAGGTACAGTAAAGCGTGCTATGCAGCACAGCGCAACCGCTACCGCGCTAAACAGGATCGTCACTTTCACTGCCTTTTGCACTAGCGGCGGACTACGGTCATTGTGAAAAAATGCAATGCGTTCAGTTTCATTCTGTGAGTTCCACAGCTTGACTATATGTAGTAATTTCGCCTTACGCGACTTGTTGTTTTTACATTTAGTCAAGTTTTGACTAAATGTTTTAACGTAGAGGGGGAATCGAGATGAGGGTCGTAGTGTATGTGTGTGTGTGTGTGTGTGTGTGTAGATCGATTCAGAGAAAATTACTAGACCGATCTTCATGAAACTTGACATGAGAGATCCCCAGATGTTTTTTTCCTTTTTCTGATAAATGTCTTTGATGACGTCATATCCGGCTTTTCGTGAAAGTTGAGGCGGCACTGTCACGCTCTCATTTTTTAACCAAATTGGTAGAAATTTTGGTCAAGTAATCTTCGACGAAGCCCGGACTTTGGTATTGCATTTCAGCTTGGAGGTTTAACAATTAATGAATGAGTTTGCTCATTAAAGTTGTCATTAAAATCAATTTTTCGTAAACCGAGTTAAAATTGATTGCATCGTATTCTTCATCAAATTCTGAATCTAAAAATATTTACATATGTTGTGTTTACTCTTAAAATGTGATCACAATTAACGAAAATAGGTTAATTAGTACTACGATTATAATTTATCAAATCGGTCCAAAAATGATTTCATCTTATTCTTTATCATTTCCTGATTCCAAAAACATATAGATATAATGTGTCGTATTCAAAACAAGCTCAGAAAGTTCAAAAGAATACAGAAAAGCGCATTTCCTGCTTAGCGCAATACGCTACCCCACTATTTTGGCTTGTCAATTTCACTTCGTTTTGCACGTGAACAGTGAGCGATTTGCTTCTCGCGGGGATTGATGAAGCTGTATTGTCTTGGTGAAAAAATGCAGTGCGTTCAGTTTCATTCCGTGAGTTCGATAGCTTGACTAAATGTAGTAATTTTGCCTTACGCGACTTTTTTTTTGGGGGGGGGGGGGGGTGGGGGGGGGGGGTGGGGGATGTGGAATCCCCTGTATCTAAATCTAAGCGCACGCGGCACAATTTACCGGAAAACGCAACACAAGTATGGGAATTAATTAAACCAAAGTGACCGAATGCGCTTTGAGGGCGCTGACTCTCTTCAGTCTTGAAAACAGAAAGAAGTCAAGAAGCGCCGCCTGGCAGAAAGACGGGAGCGCCATCTATATGGAACGCCAT